>NW_027396141.1:0-104015 GCF_047715535.1 Aspergillus foveolatus | reverse complement strand
AATCTATAGGTAGTCAAAACGGGCATCTGCCCTCGAAGACCTGGCCAGGGTAGCGCCGGATGCTTCTTCCGCTCATTTCCAACATATATTGTCCATAGTTGCTGCTTCAAACCTGTATCTAGCTAGTTTTAGGGAGTTCTGTTTAGACAGCACGTCCAGATGCCCCCTGGGAGGCCGCAGATCACGTGGGGCCCGTGATCCGCCGAGTGACGTTAAATAATAAAATCAAATCAAATCAAATCAAATAGTTAAGGCTATAACCTACAACCTTTCCCTGCAGCGAGCGCATGTTGTAGTGTCGCGAGGCACTCAAGGGTATCGCGATAGCATTGTGAGCATTGATATATATGTTCAAAGGGAGACCGTCTTCACTCACCTTTCCCGATTCACAGTGTGACTCAAACTATTAAATATATATTGTGCCGAATGTCGCGTTTGAAGAAACTATAGATTAGGTTGCGCTGGAATAAACTAAGTGGGTATCCCCAGTGATATATTTAACACACTGGTAGATCCTTACTGTACCCTTCAAGGTCTTGGACAGAATGTCTATTTGCATAGAAAAGTTCATGCGATGGGATTCGCATACCCGGGTGACTTACGGCGGTGTCACAGTGGTGGCTGTTGCTGTATTCAGGGGGTATTTTGAGCAAGGTTAAGGCAGGAGGGCCAGGACTAGCTAAGAAGTACAGTGCGTGGGGCACAGAAGCCGTGAGAGCAAGCATATGTCGACAACGAGATTAGTTTGTTCCAGTGGGATGGCCTCTGCGACTCTGGCAGGTTTCTAAACTTCACGGACACAATGACATTTCTGGCAGATACACAGCCCTTTAATGCCTAAGTGAACCCGAGTAACCGATTTCAGGTATTTACCAAGGGTACAGAATTGACACGGGGTTATGCTCCAGCTTCAGTGTAACCAGGGAGGGGAAGGAACTCAGGATTCCCCAGTTATATGCTGGTTAGCCTAATGCTAGACCTCAGTGATTTATAGACGGAGTTTCAGGTAGATGGCAGCGTCGCGGACCTAGAATATGAGATTGGTACAATTAGTCAGTGGAGCAGTTTCGAATCAAATGTTATTGTAGAGACATCAATTCACTCAACCCTTCCCTCGCCGACCCCTAGCATCCCCAATAACCTGTTAACCTCCTTCATCCCCACAACACGCCAAACCTGTGTGACATCCGGATACGGCTGCATCTCAGGCGGGATGTCAACTGAGGGCGTATACTCCGACATATAAAAGTAGACACCTGGCCCCCCCACAAAGTTAAGCCGATCTAACACAACTGCAAATTCTGGTACGGGTTTGTGAGCATGTGCTCAGCGGCGCCCACGGTGTCGGACTGGTACTGGGGGTAGATGCGGTAAATTTCGCTCGAGGAACCTGCAACGGGGATGGTGTGACGGGCACCGACAGGGAAAGGCGCTGTGAGGGTCTGAATGAGGTGGCTGTTAGCAGGTCTGATGGAGGACCAGGATGTTGACTCTGGGATGAAAAATTTTGGGTCGATAGTTTGTTGGGAAGGGAGGCGGAAGAGGAGGGACGATGAAAAAAGGCGACCGGTAGCTTTGAGCAGAGGTATAGATAAATGAGGGACGTTGCGCCAGTGGCTGAGAAAGGGCGCGTAGACGAGGTATTGCAGGTCAGCGTCATCTTCCTCGGAGGTATTGGTGGCAGTCACGACTCCGGCGCCATCATCTTCCATGATGCGGAACGTAGTATCGACTGTATAGTTGATCTCCGTTGACTGCCTCTCCAGCTGTTGGCGAATCTCCGCTTCAAGATCAGGAGGCCGTTCTGCGTTGCAGGAACAACCTCATCCGCATCCAATGCATATTCAAGCTCCAGATGGTGAGCATTAGCGAAGATATCTCTCACTATAACCTGGGAGACATCGATCTGGCACTGAATGCGTTCGATCGATAGTTCGAACCCAGCCAGGCCAAGCTCACCATCAGCGTCCTCTCTCCTCTGCTCTTGGTCCACATCAGCTTGAAACCTGGAGAACGAGCGGTTGAAGGCAAGGAGGTCCGGAGCACCACTGGCTTCAGTATATAAGTCCCGTCTCCAACAGAGCCTAGACGGTAGCTGTGAGACTGTAAAAGGAGACTCCGACCAATTGGTCTGTCGCTACTCTCGTTGAAAGATTGCGGAAATAAGCGGCGGCGGATTTGGGGACTTTTAGACGGTGCTGGGATTTGCGGTATGCGATTTCCCGGCGGCTGTGTTCGATGCAGGCAAAGGCATCTGATGGACAGAATGAGTAGATCTCAAATAAGGGAAGGACTTCGTCGTTGTAGAATCCTTGCAGGAAATACGCGCGTGAATTTTCGTGGTCTGCGTCTAAAGGGACGGTGCTGTAAATCTGGATGGGAACCAGATGGCTAGGATCGGGATCGTAGTCTTCTTCAATATATTGTTCAAGAACGACGGGGTGGCCTTGTTGGTCTCTGTAATGGCGCACCTGCTGCCAGCCGGTGATCTGCTTGATTCAGACATTTGGAGTTGGAGATGTGTAAGGGCGCGAAACACGAGACGATCCTTGACTATTTCAACGTCAAAATATTAGCCCACTTAGTTATGTATGCTCTAGGACTGACGTAAAAGTCGAGTATTCAACTAAAATATCTATACGGAGTTAATACAGGAAACACGCACCCGAACTCGTATAGCAGAGGTTTAGGCATTTGGCTTCTTCTGTAGCGGACAAGTCTTACATGACAAGCAGGCTCTGTCTGCTCAGCGCCTACAGAAGGCCTTATAAGGCGCCAAATGTGGACGTATGGGGAGCTGGCACTTCCCCTTCCAGAGACACCAAGTATAGCCCTAAAGTGGCCAAGAGCGTGATCTCGACAATCCTTGGACCCCTTTTTGGCTGGCACAGTGCAGGCTAGGCTAACTAATTACTACACCCATTTCCATGCCCATGCAGATAATGTTATTCTCTTTTCCCATTGTCTACTGTTCAATGTGACTCCGGATGCACTTACAACCATGTAAGGGTTCCAGGTATATTTGGCCTGGTGGCTGTGAAGTTACCTCATGTAACGAGCTCTTAATAATCATGCTGGAGTACTGAAGACCAATGAACAACTAGCCGTCACTGGCGACAGATGCGCTTCCACTACTGGCCATCTTGCGGTCAACTACGACTACTTGGGTGATTTTATCCTGACGGGGTCATGGAGTTCAGTGGAAATATTACAACCGATGCAGCGGCCGACAGCCTCGGCATAGTTCAAACGCCCGATTCCGCCACGTCAATATATATGACTCGCTGTTCTTGTCAGCGATGTGTATTACCAAAAGTTTCAGGGGCTGGGATTATTGATTTAATGTAGGCGTCTGAGTGGTGGGGCCGTTCTGGGATTGCTGCGTCGGGACTGTTAATGTGAGAGTCTGGCAAAGTTAGGCTAGGTAAGCGTTCCTGCTTTCCTTCGAGCTAATCGGAATACTCTGATGGGGAAGTACGGATACACCTCCTGATATAGGTATATCAAGTGATGGCTCATCTCGAGCACCAGTGCCTGGGATGAGATTGCTGGCCACGTGGTATAAGCGGCCAGACATCTAACCCCTGGGGATCTGACCCCTCAATATATCGAGAGACACAGGAAAGAGATCTATCGTCAACGAGATAGATAGTCAATTGTAATATAGCGTCCGACCCTTAGTAGGCTACGTTCGTGTCGTTGATACTGTTTCCTTCTGTTCCCCTTTGAGCATACATATGTATCCACAGCACCTCCAGTCACTGGGAACGGAGCAGACGAAGCCTCACTCTGCGGCTCGCAGGAAAGTGGAATATATGCAATGATGAGTTCTCATACCTTCCTGCGGTCGAGAAGGCGGGTAGAGACAGTAGCAGTGTAGGGAGTACCGATACCGGGGGAAAATCTGAGCTGCAAATAAGGGTACTGGTAGCGAAGATACTGTTAGCGTTACTATCAGCAGGCCCAAATGGCTCTGCAGTAAAATCCAACGCAGCCGAGGTCCGGGATCTTGCTATGGACACTACTTATGCTATCAGACTAAGAGACAGGTGAATGCCATGCTTTGAGTATCAGAGGGTATAGAGAACCTTGTCTATTAGGAACTTAGGAACAAGAGAGATTCAGAGGTATTGAGCGCTGTGGTCATAATGACAACAGCATTTTAGGAAGTGCGCCGTACGCGCCGTACTAGCGAAGTATCAATGTATTATTCCAAAGTTAGACTCATCCAACAATAAACCGAGCCCACCTTATATCACTGACAAGAGCACAACGGTAAAGGTAACACCGCTGCTGTCGAGGGCAGCAATGATGACGCCAAGGAGGACACTAGAGACAACCTTGAGCTTCGACGACAAACATACCAGCAAAGAGGAACATTTAATCTTCCGCGAGCACGTCGGAGAGGATGGAGCCGCTAATCTGCAGATATCATAAAGAACTCTCGTTCTCATATGCTAGTTATATTGTAGCTGCTGTTGAAGAGGGTGTGGGGAGTGGCCATACTCATGACCATATTTCGTTAGGACCTTGTTCATAATGTCCGGGATGTTGTTGGCTGTTCTATAAAGATTATTATTTAAAGCATACCTTTTGTAGTTCCCATCCCTTTTCTTACCCCTTTCTCCTCTCTTTTCCCATTTTTTTTTTCTTTTCTTTCTTTCCCTTTTTTTGCTGGAATGGCCTTTGGGCGTTATCCCAGCTTTCTCTAGTATGGCGGTGCTTGTAGCAACCAAAATGGCGGCTATAGCTGTGGTACTGTACGGTCCCAGACGTAAATGATTACCTCCTCTCTGTGCGACTTTTGCTAAGGATTGTGTGCATCTTTTTTCCGTTACTCAGGATGGAGTACTATAGGAAACAAACCCTCCGTTGAAGTGTAAGTCTAGTACTATCAACCTTCTCAACCGAACCTCCTGGTGACCATAATAAGTTAAGCTGTCCTATCCATTACAGAGTTCCAATATGATAAAACTGGAGTTCTTGGCCTTGCTATGTCCAGCTTGACAACCAGGACCCGACGACACATACGTCTAGGTAGACATCGTGGGACGAGTGGCGCTCAGCGCCCATGGAAACATCCACAGGGCCTTTTCGCATGCTTGCTGTCACCTACACGCACGGGCTGGTCATAGTCTACCTTGGTACTCTCTTATAAACTATCGTGAGTCAGCAGAGATCACGGTACGTAGGGTATGGTGCAACAGATCTCGATTACAAATCAGCCACCCGACTTTGTGTGTCTATGTTTTAGGATTTCGGCCGCAATTTAGCGTTTACAGCTGCTCTGATACCTCAAGTGTGTAATTTGGTACTCCGGGCAGTAAGCCTGGCACTTGTGACGATCTAGACAAGGGATTCGGCACAATTTTGGCGGCAAAAGACAACGTTTCCGAGCCCGCCTTGTAATTTATATCCAACTCCCCTGGGCGTGATATGACAGTTCTCACAGCCTTGCCCTGATAGGCCGATACCTGTTATGGAAACCACATTTTTCCTGCAGGAATATCGGTCCATCTGACGATCAGCAATCCGTAAATTGGGGATCCACTCCCTTAGACACCGCCAGCAACAGAAGAGCAAAGAACCGTCCCACTCCCGTCTGCATTTGTAATCATCTGTCTCGTGGTTTCGTCATATATAGCTTCCTCCTACCGACGTCACAACGGTAAGACATAGCACATACTTTCCCGCACATACTGCCGATAATCTCACCTACCAGCCAAACACCCACTCTCATATCACCATGAGCACTCAGAAAGCCGTCGTGATTACCTCTCCTAAACAGGGAGGCCTGGTGACTGACCGTCCCATCCCAGCTCTTCGTGATGACTACATCCTCGTGAAGAACGTGGCTGTGGCCCTTAACCCCACTGACTGGAAACACATCGCATACCTTGCACCTCCCGGTGTCCTCGTCGGCTGCGATTATGCGGGCATCGTCGAGGAGGTCGGCAAGAACGTCAAGAAACCGTTTAAGAAGGGCGACCGCATCGCCGGGTTCATCCACGGCTCCAACCAGGTGCAGCCCGAAGATGGCGCGTTCGCAGAGTACGTCGTTGCCAAGGGGGACATTCAGATGCATATCCCCGACAAGATGAGCTTTGAAGAAGCCGCGACGCTCGGTGTGGGCATCATGACTGTCGGCCAGGCACTGTATCAGAGTCTAAAGCTTGCCCTGCCGACTGAACCCACCAAGACGCCCGAGCCGATCCTCATCTACGGCGGCTCAACCGCAACTGGGACGCTCGCGATCCAGTTCGCTAAGCTGTCCGGCTACACGGTGCTCACAACCTGCAGTCCGCACAATTTCGATCTCGTGAAGAGTCTCGGTGCGGACGCAGTCTTTGACTACAAGGACGCCAACGCTCCCGCCAAGATCCGCGAGTACACGAACGACAAGCTCCATCTTGTGCTTGACACGATCTCGCTCGAGCCCAGCGCCAAATTCTGCGACGGCGCTCTCTCCACCAGCGGCGGCGAGTACAGCGCGCTTCTGCCCGTCGGCGTTGACCGCGCCAATGTCAGCTCGAGAGTCACTCTTGCCTACACGGCTATTGGCGAGGAGTTTCAGTTTGGCGACAAGACGCTTCCTGCCAAGCCGGAAGATAAAGAGTTTGCGGCGCGCTTTGCCACTATTACAGAGTCGTTGCTGCAGGATGGGAAGGTCAAGGTGCATCGGCCAAGCGTTGGGAAGAACGGACTCCAGGGGGTGCTTGAAGGGTTGGAGTTGCTGAAGGAGGATAAGGTCAGTGGGGAAAAGTTGGTTTACAGGGTGGAGGAGACGCCGTAGATGTGGTGATCTCTTCAACATCTATATCTGACAGCTCTGGCTTGTATTGTGTAAATAGATAAGATTGAGACCAGCAGGAAAGCAATGATTCCGCTTCAGCAATGCCTTCGAATGGCCTAGACTTGGCTCTGACAGAGCCTAAGAAATCTCGCTTGGTCATTTTCTTCTGCCAACTCAGCTTGTTTTTCGTGGGAACGTACTATTCAATAGGCTGTGGCTTTTCCAATCCTATAACATGAACCAGCCAGTTAGGGTATGGGGCGCCACAGGGCCCAATTAGGTCTAGACTCCGCAACCAAAAACCCCATAGTCTCGAGGTAGGTGCTTGGAATATCTCAGAATTTGGATTCTTGAGATTGTTAATCATACACGCTCACGACCGATGAGATGGGACACATTTCCGAAGATTCTGCTTTGTTAAGCCTTTCAAATATTAAAGATCTGCAGATATAAAAGGCAGGAATGTGCTCTCCGTTTATCAATCCACATCGCTCTTCTCAAATTCTGTGTCCTAACTTCGTATCATCATGGCCTTCAACAAAGTCCTCATTGTCGGCGCTACCTCTGGAATCGGCCGGGCTCTTGCAACCAGATTGGTTGAGAAGGGCATACCTGTCGTGATATCCGGCCGCCGAGAAGAGAACCTGCAGGAGTTTGTTCGCCAACATGGCAGCGATAAGGTCAAAAGCAAGGTCGTTGATGTGACAAAACTGGACAAAGTAAGTAGACGCATGCAATGGACAAGGACTAGCTAACAGCTCAAGATTCCCGAATTCGCCTCTGAAGTCCTCGTCGAGGACCCTGACATCGACTGCATCTTCGTCAATTCGGGCATCCAGCGCCCCTTTGACTTCTCCAAGCCCGACACTGTCGATCTCTCGATTTTCGACCAGGAGCTGGTCACAAACTACACGTCCGCCGTATACCTCAGCAAAGCCTTCATCCCCCACCTACAGGCCCAGAAAAAGCAGACGTCACTCATTTTTACAACTTCACAGATGGCCCTCGTTCCAATGATGCGGTGTCCGAACTACGGGGCTTCCAAAGCTGCGCTGCACCACTTCATTCTCGCTCTCCGCACGCAGCTGCAGGATAGTCCGGGAGATATACGAGTGGTAGAGATCTACCCGCCTGCTGTGCAGACAGAGCTTCATGACACGAAGCACCAGCCTGATCTCAAGGACGGACATCTAATTGGGATGCCGCTGGATGATTTTACAGATGAGGTGTGGACAAGGCTACAGAACGGTGAGGAGCAGATTGCTGTCGGGTCAGCGCAGGAAATCTTTGAGGCGTTCGAGTTTAAGCGGCAGGGGCTGTATAAGGAGATGACGAAGATGTTGACTGGGTTAATTAAGCAATTCCTGAGGTAGAGAGTAGTGGCGTCTTGAGAAAAATGCGAAGATATTCTTTCCCTCTTCTCTTTTCCTTCTTTTTTTTCCTTTCCCACCTCTCCCAACCTCTTTTTTACCTTGTGCCTTTTATGGTGGTGGGCTTGAGATGATTTGCTAGCTGCCTACTCGACATGTACTCTGTATATTCAGTCAGGCTCGGGCCATTACTCTTTTATACTAATAAGCACTAGAACCTCCCCCCTGCTGCATACTACCAGGAGTACACTTTAAATTGTTCCAATGCTCGGCATAGGTTTCCCGCAACTTTTGAAAATTCTGGAAAAAAATCAAAATTATAGATACATCATAGTTTAGAAAAACTTTATCCACGCCGTCTACCACCTGGGTTGCAAGCCTTGAAGCTGAAATTTCTGCCACTCCTTATGTGGCTTTTGACTATACATAGATCTACCCGAATGAGCCCACAGTCTAGTCCGCATCTAGCTTAGTCTCCGCAACCCAAGTGGATCCCCACGCGGCTGACAAATATCGCCGATCTCGCAGGGAAAACATCATCCGGCCATGGTAGCTGGAGTCCTCATCCACTGACAACAGTCACTAACGAGCAAGTCATTCTGAAAGACCAGGGCCACAGACATATGGCACATTCCGATTACAAGCCACAGACACTTCGAAGGGTATGTCAAGCGTGTGCGCGCGGCAAGCGACGTTGTGACCAGCGCTGGCCACAATGTAGCAGATGTCTGGCTCGGGGCATAAGTTGCGAATATGCCAACGTCCCTCTTACGGGAAATGACGCGGTGATATCTATACCTTCTGTCCGACCAGCACTCAAAAAACGCCTAGACCATTTGCCACAAAAGACAACGACTACTACTGCGGCAGCAGCAGCAGCAGCTGCTGCTGCTGCTGCTCCACTTATTACCTCTACCATCCATTATCCTCTGGCTATGGAAATCCCCAAGCGCTACGGGCAGAGTATCATTGCCCTGCTTGTAGAAGGCGTGTCCACAATGCCACTGGAATTCACGCAGAATATGAAAACGCACTTCATCCACTCCGATCTTTGGCCCCGTGGTTCACGCTCCGGCGCTCTCCCACCGGCGCCGATCCGGGACATGTACGCCGTTTGTCAACTGTACCCGCGACTCTATAGTACGACAACGTTCCTGACGCTGTTACGGCAGAAGACGATGTATCTCTACAGACAAGTCCGCTGCGCCGCTAGCTTTGAGGAGGCACTCGCCTCGGCACAAGCTCTGCTGCTAGCCCAGTGCATGCTCATCGCTACCGAGGGTCCCGATGCTCCCTACTCAGAAGCGATCAGTGTAATGCTCCTCAGTCTCGGCCAGAGGTTATACCAGCAAGCTCCAACGCAATTACCAAGTACGCTAAGTCCGCGGCGCGCATGGTTGTTTGCCGAGAGCGTGCGGCGCACGATCATCGTTGCGTTCGTACTCCGGGGCGTATACTCGCTCAAAAAGCGGAATTATTCTGTCCGCACTCCATTCATTGATTCCCTGCCGTTCGACATGCGTACCGCGCTCTGGGATGCTAGTGCCGATTCGTGGACGGATGCAGAGGGTGACCCAGCTGACTCGATTGTCTCCCTTCACCAGTACTCCGGGATGCTGGAGAGTGGGCTCGTACATGGGGTGTCGCCATTCGGCGGATTGATTCTTGCTGCTTGTAGGGGAAAGGCCATTGAAGAGGTTGCATATCCGTCAACGCCTGTCGCTGGATCAAGTCAGAGTATTCAAATTACAAACGACCCGTGATTCGACAGCTCCCTACGGTGCTGTCTCTGTGGGTTGTTCAGAATTTGCTGCACTCCTTCCTTCGATCTTAATCGACCGACCCTATGTTATTGAAACTCTGGATGGCACCATTCGGTGTCCCGTTGACGTATCAGGAATCCCTGCGGCTCGCGCATATTTCAACCAAAATAGCATGCCATGCATTTTCCCATCCAAGTTTATGTGGGTTTACCTGGCTCTCGGCGGATGGCTGTTACCTTGTGGCCACAATGCGGAGGATCCTGCTCGCTTATGCGGTCACATATCCAAGAAGCAGGTTGGTTTTGTCAAGCTCTATGCTATTTCTATAGACTTCACTGCATATATTAAGATGCAATAGCCGTGCAAACGTGCACATAACTGGCCTGGCCGTGTATTCGCCCGGCTGGGGGCTTATGACATGAGCCAGGGCTGGTTCATTCTCATATGGCGGATGAGGACGGTTCAGCCGTGCGTTCTTAAGGGGATCAATAGTCGCCGCTCTCGACCAGGGTGGTATTAGTACCGGAGTTGGGATCTGGATATAGTTGAAAACACATGATGTATTCATACGCATAGTTTATGTGCGGAGCTTGGAAAATAGATTCGCTGGTCCATGATGTTTAGTGCACTATTGTATCTTAAATTCGTCATATCTAGCATGCTATGCTGACCAGTGATTGTTGTTCACAAGGGCTAAGGAGTACAGGTGAAGTATTTTTACTCAGAAGACAGGCGAAGCAACATGGAGAAAATCATATTCAATAGCTCCCAAATGGCTCTCATCGCGTACTCCCGGCTGCCCAACAGGCGATATCCCATTTATCATAAAAATGAAGAGTCCATTGTCTTTCAGGTCGCGGTATCTACACATGCAGTAGGGCACAATTACTTCGACTGCTCTAGTGGCCATCTCTACTCAAGACTGCTTGGCCTAACTCGTATCAAATTCCCAGATTCTGATAACATTCAGGATTGTTATCTCGTAAATATCCGGTAAATTAGATAAGAGCTGGTCCTATCTACTCCAAGTAGCCTGGGAACTCCAATGAGCTCCAACCCCCCACATTTTCTAAGTCAGCAACAAATAAAAGTGTAAGTCCTTGCCCGCTAGGTGTATTTCAGCCCCCATTCTTATCTCTCATCTCTGCCTATGCCTTGTCCATTTAACCGGGCTGTTCCGCACATACATCATGCAGGTACAGTCACAGCCACGCGGGAAAGGATCCAAAGGTGAAGAAGAGACATGGTTCCTGGTTACTTCAGCTGGGCGACGGCATTCTCGCTGCTAGCCAGTACTGCCGGGGCAGCCGTCGTCAAAGGCCAGACGGTTGCGGTGGGCAGTAATACGTACTATGTGCCTCCGAATATTGTCACAACCCTCTCACTGAGAGGAAAATGGTCGGGCCAGGAAGGTGGTCTGGTACCGCTGACGGTCTTCAGGAGCGATGCCAGAAACCTGAGCATCGCCGCCGTCAAGGAATTGGTAGATATCTACGAAAGAACAGATGACGTTTTTATCACTGGCTTTCTGGAGAGTACGTTTACCTTTCCTGCAGCCATAAAGGCCACGATAGCTGACCGCAGCAGACGTCTACGTCACATACAATGGCAGCCATAAAAGTCCAGTCCTGGATGTCACGTTACCTTCATCATGGCCGACCCGATTCTTTGGCCATGCTGCCCCATACAATCACCAGACCTCCGTCAACAGCACGAGAGACATAGCGCCAGGCCCCTACTTCCTGGATCCGGTCACGGGCAACGTCTACGAAGCCTACCTCCTCTACTCAGACGTCATGGGTTCCTTCACACAGGGCTTGATCGCCACAGGGAACAATACCTACGATGTCCTCCCCGCCAGTCTGCAAGGCTACGACTCACTGACGATTGGCGTGCCATCTCGCCTGTACTACACGAAGACACCGGAAAAGCCGCTTGCCGGTGTCCGTCTGGGAGTGAAAGACATCTACGACATCAGAGGCGTAAAGACTGGCTGCGGGAACCGCGCGTACTATGATCTCTACCCGGTTGCCAACACGACCGGTCCGGCAATCCAGTCTCTTATCGACGCAGGTGCAGTGGTTGTGGGCAAAATGAAGACAAGCCAGTTTGCAAACGGGGAGACTGCAACAGCCGACTGGGTCGACTACCACTCCCCCTTCAACGCCCGCGGAGACGGATACCAGGACCCCAGCTCCTCCTCCTCTGGCCCGGGTTCGGGAATTGGCGCATACCCCTGGCTAGATCTCGCCGTTGGCAGCGACACGGGCGGCTCAATCCGCAACCCAAGCCAGGTGAACGGATGTTTTGGAAACAGACCATCATTCGACCTTGTCTCGCTCGACAACGTCATGCCCATGTCTCCTCTCCTCGATACCGCCGGCTTTTTGACCAGGGATGCAAAACTCTGGAAAACAGCCTCGGAAGTTCTCTACGCTCCCTCCGGCCTGAAATCATACACCAAATACCCTAAGTCTATTAAAACGATCGACTTTCCAACAGAGCCATCTACCGAAGCGAACAGGGTCCTCCTCTCCTTTTTGCATGAACTCTCGAGGTTCCTTGGAAACGCTACAGTTTCGCCACTGGACAACGATCGCCTCTGGGAGCAGACAAAACCACCCACGGTCTCGTCAGACACGACCCTCGCCTCTCTCCTGAACCTGACCTACGCCATCCTAATCACAAAGCAGCAATTCCCTCTCCTTGGTGCAAAACTCTATGAAGACTATGCAGCCGCCAAAGACGGGCGCCGTCCATTTATCGACCCTGTCCCGCTAAGCCGCTGGAACTGGGGTCTCGGCTACGCGGATGAGCAGCTCGAGGTCGAGATTAATAATAAGGAAACCTTTAAGTCCTGGTGGAACAGCACCGTCCAGGTATTTGACGAGGAGACCTGTGCAGATAGTCTGGTCCTATATGTGGGCACTGCTGCAACGCCTACATATAGGAATGTATATCGGGAGTACGTGCACCCTACCTAATATTTAACTTTCCCGAGGAAACCAACTGGCTATGGTGCCAATGCTAATGTGAACAGCATCCCCGGAATCCCACTGGGCTTCTCTGCATCCCGGATATCTAATATGGCTGGTGTTCCGGATATGGTAGTCCCAGGCACGTCCCTCGACCCTCTGCCTTCCACCAAGACACTGGCAACAACTAACTGTGTAATATAGTCGGCCAAGCCCGGTACAACTCTACTATCACTATGCGAGAGGAGTACCTCCCCGTCGCCGTGGACATTATTGCCCCGCATGGCTGCGATCTCATGGTGTTTAATCTTGTCAATGAGCTGGTGGAAAAGGGGATCGTGAAGGAGCCAGTGGCGGGGTCGACGATGTATGGGGATGAGACGATTTATTACTAATTGTATTCTGGACAGGCTGGATTGATTAAGTGTTGTACTAGGGCTCTGTGATGATGTATGTTGTGAACTATAGATGCATTAACATCTTTGCCGTCCTCTGGTTGCTTTGGTCGATAGCCCAGTCCGGCCATAGCCTAGATTTAGTTCATATATAAATGAATGATCAGTACTTAATGAAGTCTCTATGCCGTAGACCTCTTTACTCTCTCCTGCGTTGTATCGTAGGAACTTTGCTATGTCGAATTGGGCTCTCCTGCAACGATTGTTCTACTGATTTACTACATATCCTGGTGGAACGCTCCTGCAAGATAGGTCCAGAAGTCAATGTATGCCTCCTGTCTAGATAAATCCTAAAAGCATCACTGGAAGCTGATGTTGCATCTTGTAAGGTAGGCAAAGGTATAGCGAGCATTTGGGAAACAAAAACAAGGCTAATATTCCGCTGAACAAGAATACTGAGTAATGACACTGCTTATGAACCACTAAAAAGACGCCGATATGCCCTCAAATCCTATAGGAGTGACCTAAGCGGACTCTTCATCTTATTCTCTTCCTCAGCCGGACCAGCCAGTCTCTTCCCCTCCGGATCAACCACCGGTTCCCCAACAACAGTGGCCTTGATTTTCTTTCCAAAATACCCAATCTCAACTCCCACCCCTTCATTCAGCCCAGCAGGCATCCAGGCATAGACCACCGGCTTCCTGATCGTATACCCGAAAGCCGCACTCGTGACATACCCTACCGCATTCCCGCTAAGATAGACCGGCTCCTTGCCCATGACCATGGCCATTCCATCATCAACCGTCAGACATGTCAGACGATGGGTTAGGGCTTTCTTGCCGCGAGCTCGCAACGCAGCCTTCCCGACAAATTCCGCTTTCTTACTCGTGCCCTCCAGCTTCAAGTAGGCAATGGCAAATCCTAGCCCGGCCTCGTACGGATCATGCTCGGTGGTCATATCAACTCCATACGTGCGATAGCCCTTCTCGATACGGAGGGCGTTGAATGCCGCCCGACCAGCGGCGATGAGGCCATGCCTTTTGCCTGCGTTGAAGATCGCCTCCCACAGGCGTGCGCCGTGCTCAGCAGAAGTCTGGATTTCCCAGCCGTATTCGCCGACGTAGGACTTTCTGAACAGCGTGACGGGGACGCTTGCGATAGTGGCGGCTTTGGCACACATGTAGGGGAGTGATTTGTTCGAGATGTCTGTCTCTCTAGGGAGAGGCAATGAGTGTAGGACGTCGGCTGCGCGTGGGCCCCAGAGACCGATGGCGCATGTGCCGCCTGTCACGTCTTCGACGTGGACCCAGTCTGCTGGGGATTGCTGCGTCTGGTACCGTGCCCTTCGAGCTAGATATGCCAGGTCTGTTGTTGTGTTGGCGCCGATCTGGTAGGTAAAGCTGCCGAGTCTGGTCACGAAGACGTCGCTGTATATTCCCCCGTTCTCGTTCAGGAGCAGGGCATACACGATCGTCCCAGGCCGTACGTCCACATCGACAGTGGCAAGGCCCTGCAGGAGACCGACGGCTCCAGGCCCCGAGACAATGAACCGATGGAACGAGGACATATCGTACATGGCAACCGCGTTGCGCGTCTTCCACGCCTCGACGGCCGCGATGGGCGAATAGAACCTGGCCGACCAGGCGTCTCTCTCGGCTGGCCTCCAGTGTTCGGGCAGAGACTGCAGAAGATGCGCGTTCGCCCGGTACCAAAAGGGCCGTTCCCACCCCCCTAGTTCCATGAAGACAGCGCCGAGCTGCACCTGCTGCGAGTAGAACGGACTAACTCGCAAATTCCTGGGCGACTCCCTCGGCTGCAGTGGATGGACGATATCGTAGATCTCGACGAAGTTTTGCTGCGATGTCTCGTCGACGTACGACCTGTTCAGCTGGACGCGCTCAAACCGTGATAGCTCACACTCCGAAACATCAACGCTCGACCACCCTCTGGTGAGAATCTCCGCCATAGCCCTCGCCACGCCGGCCGAGTGCGTTACCCAGACGGCCTCTGCCACAAAGAAGCCGTCGAGATTAGGCGCCTGGCCGACTAGGGGCCCGCCGTCTGGCGTAAATGAGAAGACCCCATTGAACCCGTCGTCAACCTGTGCGTTTCGCAGCGCAGGGAGAAGTTTCTTTGTCGCCTCCCATGCCGGCGCAAAGTCCTCACTTGTGAACTCGAGTCTTGAGGGCATATTCTTCTCGTCAACATGGCTGGGCGTCGCACCGAGAGCCCCCGCGTCGACAGGCATAGGCTTGTGTCCGTAGTACCCGATCCCAACTCGGTCGCCGTGCTCGCGGTAATACAGGTCCTGGTCTTGATGTCTCAGGATAGGCAGAGTCGCATTGAGCCCGTTCATCCGGCTGTTCGCATCACGGTTGCTCAGTTCACCGATAGGACTAGTCTTTGCGTACTGATGTGCCAGCGGCAGCAAGGGGATCTCAACCCCAGCCATCCTCCCAATCTCGACGCCCCAGAAGCCCGCGCACGAAACGACAATGTCGCCGTGCAAGTCTTCCCCACTGCTCGTCCTCACCCCCTTGACTATGCCGTTCTCCTGAAGGATCCCCGTGACGGCGGTGTGCTCCCGATACTTCACGCCAGCCTCTCTGGTCCTCTCAATCAGAATCCCCGTCGCGCGCGCCGCAAGCGCCAGCCCGTCAGTCTTGATATGCAGACCCCCGAGCACAACATCGCTCTCCTTGCTAAGAAGCGGGTAAAGCCTTCGACACTCGTCTCCATCAATAAGACGGGCGTCGACGCCCCACGAGACAGCATACCCATGCTTTCGCTTCAGCTCCGCCACTCGTTCTGGCGTCGTCGCGACCTCCAAACCACCCAGCTGATTGAAGCAGTTCTGCCCGTCTTTCTCAATCCGCTGTAACTTTTGGACGGTGTACTGTGCGAACCGCGTCATTGTCTTGGACGGGCTCGTCTGGAAGACGAGCCCTGGAGCGTGTGAAGTCGAGCCGCCCGGCAGGGAGAGCGGGCCTTGTTCGAGCACTGTGATGTTGGCCGCAGGCCATCCTTGAGCCAGGAGCTCGTCGGTGAGGTTGGCGCCGACGATGCCGGCGCCGATTATGATGATGCGTTGTTGAGGAGTGGGAGATGTCATTGTCATTTGCATAGTGGATTCGATCCTTCTCTCTGCTGAGCAGCAGCAGTACCGTAGCTATACCTATCCTGCCCTGATGAGAGCTGTTTGCTTCACTTCGGTTCCGCGACCGTGTGTCTCCAACGGCTACATACGGACACCGTTTCCGAGCCGACTACAGTGCTGCAGCTCCTGTAGGGCTTCAGCTGGCTGGGCTGGTTGGCGATAAGGCGCGGAGAGCGGAACCGAACCGATCCCCCCGCACCGTGCCATGGCATAGCAGGGTCTAGACTGGATCATATCTACACTTTCCTGGAAGTCTGTTCCAGCTTTCCATATAGGGAATAATTTTTTTTTTTTTATTTTGTTTTTGAAAAAAAAAAAAAGGCAATACCATTCGTGACTCATTATGCTTTGGTGCCCCGGCGTGGAAATGGAATGGATGGGTATAATCCAAAGCGTACAATTTCCTATCTCTGGTTACTAGCTTTGAGGGACATGTCTACGGCCTTAGAGCATACCACGGTTACTTTCTAAGGACAGCTATTTGAAAGTGGATATGGATTATGGTCTAAGTCTGGATTGACGGGCGCATACCCGTTGCTTCTCAGGTTGAAATTCTGGATCGGAGGACTCACAAGCAGGAGATGGACCAGTGAGCACGGCAGACCCGGGATTATCATCTCTTTATCTGGCCCTAGTACCATGATATCTGTGCCGACTAAGAGACGTCCAGGTATACATCACAAGCGTGCGGACTCGAGACAGCAAGCTGGTTAGTTAGCTGGGGTCCAATGTCAGCAGCGCTGCTCCAAGGTTAGCAATACGCATAGTCCCGCCTTCGCACTTGGAAGACCGCATCGGAATGATGAATTGTATATGTAGGTGACACTATGACCTGGGAGGTTATATGTTGTTGAAGGCATGGCGTGAATTGATCTCCAGCTTGCTGGCCATCCAAATCACGGAGCCGTCAGCGATCCCAGCCACTTGGAGAACCCCATTAGCGAAAGCGGCCGTGCTAATGGGTATTTACTTTTCTTCTTTTTGAAAGTAGGCCATAATGTTAAGGCTGCGCATGGGCCAGGGCTTTCAGGGCATCGGATGCTCTGGGTTTGGCATACGACGGAAAGGCGTACTTTTACTGACAGCACGTGGGCCAGTTGGTCCATAGGAGGGGCCGACTGATGTGTTCGCTTCGTTAATGGGCCTTGGGCAGTCTGACTGCACGCATGGCATTCAAGTTTCATCCCTAGATATCGTCAACACTGGTTTTCTCGAGGCTGCGTTGGGGCAGGAAAAGAGTGCATTGGGTATGGCGCTCTGGGTTTGAACTGCGACGTCTGGTGCTCGGCAACTCAGTCTCGGTGTGATGGCCGCTTGGATGGCTGAATGGTATGATCGTTCTTCGTTCTGGTGGCAGAAAGGGCCGCATGAGGATGTTGTTCGGGTCTGGCGTTCTGAAGAATGTCGACAAAAGACTCCGTTAAGATAGAACTGGGAGCGTCTTGGGAAGCAACCAAACAGTTGCAGTCTTGTTTGTGACCACTATTCGAGGATCAAGTCAGAAGACAACCAACGCCAAGTAACCTGTATGATACGCTTGCTCATGCTGAACTCGGCCGGATCTATAGATTTCCCAAATTCCACCACGCGGACCCCTCCACATCCCCAACCACGGGCATCGAATCGTGATACTCAACCTCGTCCATATTCCCTGAAAACTGGCTCGAGTCCGCCCACAACCACGGCGTATTCAGCATGAGACTATCGACAGGCGCAACAAGCGGGTCCCTCTCGCGGTCGCGGTCCCGATCACGAAGCGACGTATTCCGCAGACTCTCGGCCGTTGCCGTCGTCGGACTCCGATAAAGCGGCATGGGCACAGCCTGGCCGCCGTCCGCCGTGTTGACACTAACTTCCGGTGAGGCAGTGACAATGATGTCGAGATTTGAGATGTCGTTGGGACCAGGGAGCATGGGTGTTGGTGCTAACGAGGGGTGGAGGAGGCCTCGTCCTTCGGTTTCGGAGTCAGTAGATACGTTGAACTGCAGGATGTCCCACATTAAGGGAATATTCAGGTGGATTTTAGACGGAACCCAGTCGTCCAGATCGAGGATTTCGGTGCCCGAGGCGATGCGCGTTAGTGCGTCGAGTTTTTGGCTCTGCACGTATCATTAGCAGCTCCTTCTTTAAGGATAGGAATCCCCTACTTCTCAGAATCAGGAGCAGACTAGTAAGGGGAACATACCAACACCTCACAAGCCCTTGAAAAGCCTGTAAATCCGCGCAAAAAGTCACTACATTTGGCGAAATCCGCTCGAGACTTATACTTCAATCTCGGGTCATCGGCACAGCAATAGTAAAGCTGCACCGTTGCCGCAATGCCCGCCACATGCGCGAAGAACGGATCTGTGAGTCGGACATTCTTCTCAGAGACCATGTCAATGAGCCTCACAATCCACGTTGCATGGAGGAGGACCAGCTCAGACGACCGACGCCAGAAACTGTTCGGAATCGCGAGGTTCGGGTTATGCTGTGAGGCCATGATATACAAGAACGGATGGTTGAGGACCGTCAAGATGGCGTGGTACATGAACTGCAGCTTGACCCAAGGAACCCAGTAGCTCTTATTTACTGCAAGCTCCTCCGCGGTCCGTCGATAGAACTGCACGTGGTCGTAGCGGTGGCACAACGGGGTGCTGTTTTCGATCTCGTTGAGGTCCGACAGCACGATCGCGTACATGGATTCGTGCCGCCAGGGCTCCGTCACACGGTTGCTCGAGCAGTGCGATACGTACGCGCGCACTTTACTCCATACCCAGCCGAAGTGGATGCTCATGCTCCAGATCCCGGTGTCATCCGGGGATGCGCAGCCAACAGTGTCTCGGGGGATCGGGGGCGGTCGAGGCATACTGTCGTTGTCGGACGCTCGAGGGTCGCAGGAGGACAAGTAGGGCGGCCGCCATTTGGACGTGGGGATGCTAAGGAGGCCGGTCTGGCGGCCGTAGGATTGTTCGAGGAGTTGCAAACTCCAGAAGAGACGCTTCTTCTGCTCCGCGTACCGGTCCTGCTGGTTCGTGTACGCGGCCTCGGTGTCGAGCATGGCGGCCCGGCAGAGCTGGAAGCCCATGCCCAGGTGGAAGCGGCCGAGTTCGAGGTTGCCATCTGTCTGTCTTGTCAACCTTGTTCCCTTTTTTTCGATCCTTTCTTTCTTTCTTTTTTTTTTTTTTCAGAATAGAGCTGCTATAAGAGACTTACCGATAAACGCAGAGTACGCAAGCAGACAGAGACTCTCTATTGTAGCCAACTCCACCGTCCCATTCGCAATCCGAAGCATAATCAGGCTCTTTGCGCTGTCGGCATAGCGCTGGCCCTGCGCGGCATCTCGGGTGAAGCGGCTTGTCAGTGCCAGGATACTACAGATGAGTTCTTCAGGGTGAGATTCGATATTGCCCAGCTCTTTGATGTTCAGACACCAGACCGGCTGGCGATGGCAGCACTCAAGGTACAGGTCGATGGCCTTTGCAACGGCCAGCGATGAAGCCTGCGGGCTCGCGCCGTCGAGCCCGAAGATGGAGGAATACGCATTGTCTTGCATATACCCGACATCTCCATGTGTGGTGCTTGCGAAGTCGGGTGCCTCTTCAATAGTAGGTTGCTCGTGCTGCCTTTAGTACCAAGACGTCAGCATCATCACTTGGTGTCACTGCAGGGTGTCATACGCAGCGCCTCGCAGTATCTGATTGACCTTTTCTTCCAGCTCAGCGAGTCGGTCCTTCTGCCGCAAGGTTAGTCTCTCTCTCTCCTTCCGTTTTCTTCTTTTTCTTTTCTTTTCTTTTCTTTCTTTTTCTTTTCTTTTATTATTTTTATAGACCTGCCGGAAGACTTACATCAGGTCCACTTGATCCCCCCACTGCAGCATACGAACACTGCTGATTCAACCGAACACAGCACGAACAGGCCGGCTTCTCGCCTGGACAGCGAGTCTTCTTTCGTCTACAGTTGATGCAGGCGTGGTTGGAGCGGAGGCGGCGTCGTGTCCCGCTGCCTTCAGGCGGCATCATCCAGTATCGTTCGAGACCAGATACCAAGACGGGTCAGGGGAGGATCCTCAGGGAAACGCGGTAGAAAGGCGGCTTGGATAGAGACAGAGACGAAGACAGAAACAGCGGGTGATCCGCAACTAGAGATGCTTGAGGCGCTAGAACGCGATGGTGCAATAAGAGAGGACGATGAGGAAGGGAAGGGGAAGAGGGGAGGGAAACATCAACATGACGGCACCGGCACTACCACTAGCAAGAACTCCGCACGCATTGGCCTTCCAGAGACTGCAGAGAGACCTCGCTGTACGGCTTCCTCAGACCGAGCTTGCAGTGGCCAAGTTCCATGCGGGGTCGGGACCTACTGGCCCGATCAGGAACAGCTCGAGACGGTCATGTGCTCTCTGATAGGCTTCTCTATGGCCCCACCAATCAGGAAGCGGAACCACTGATGATAAGGTTCTGTCAATCCAGAGGATCTGTGTGGTTGGGTAGTACAAGGGTTTATCGGAAATACAGGAATTTCAGATACATTTCTGATATGAATACTGAAGATATGGAAATCGAAGATACGATTATCACAAATCTAATTGGTAGAACTATCCTATATGTGAATGATCATCGAGACATCGCAAATTGTATCCCAACCATGAAAAGCATCAAAAAAAAAAAAAAAAAAAAAAAAAAAAAAAAAATAAGGGAAAAAAAAAAAAAAGAAAAGAAAAGAAAAGAAAAGGAGGAGGAAGACGAAGACGAAGAGGAAAGAGAAGAGAAGAGAAGAGAAGAAAGATTCCTACCAGGCAACAGCAGCCGCCGGCTGAGCGCCCAGCCCCGAACAGCATCCCCCAGCCCCCTCCTTCGCATTCGCTCCCGACTGGCAGCTCAGGCTCGAGCAGAACTGCATGTCCTTCTCACTAACGTCGCTCTCCTTGGGCAAGATCTGCCGAGCGGGCCAGATCTCGTTCTTCTCCTTCTCCTCGCGCTCAAAGTGCTCAACGACCAGATCGCGCACGACCTTCTGGAAATACAACGGCCCCTTCTCCATCGTCGGGTGCAGCTCGCCGTTCACAAAGACGCCTGCATTGAGGTTCTTCTGTGCGTACGCGCACAGGTACTTGTCCTCAGACATGATGCGCTTATACATCTGGTTGACGAGATCGAAGTCGGCGTCGGAGGCGTTCTTGTTCCGGTAGACTTCGTACTTCATGGACGTCTTCGTCGGCGAGATGGGCACGAAACGCTGCGTGAAGAAGAAATTGGGACTATACGATGAAAGCGTCAGTACTCAGCGGATCAACGGATCTATAGGCTTTTTTTCTTCTTGGTTGGGAAGGGTGGGAAGGGGTTGGAACGTACGTCACATTCATACTGGCGTTCGGGAAGTAGTACGTTGCCGCAACCTGCAGACCCGCGGCAACCTGATCGGGCTTCGAGTGCGCGTCGTGGATGATACTGCCGTCCTTGGTGTCGACCGAGTAGGTCGACAAGTCCGCGACGGCGGGGATGTCCGGGTGCGTCGTCGCGCAGTGGTAGCACTCGTTGTAGTTATCCGCCAGGATCTTCCAGTTGAAGTCGCCGCCTTGCTCCCAGGTGTGGTCGAACACGTAGTCGTCCCAGTTGATATAGTCCATGCGCGGCTGCTGGTCGATCCCGTTGAAGTCGTCCTCCCACGCGATCTCGGGCTTCTCCTTCGCATCCAGGTTCACCCAGATGAATCCGTAGCGGTCGATGTGCACGTGGATCGGCAGCAGACCGTTCTTGCTCTTGTCGAACCCGTCAAGGTCCTGGTATCCCGGTGCCTTGGCGAGCTTGCCGTTCAGCCCGTAGCTCCAGCCGTGGTACTTGCACGCGAAGATGCGCGACGAGCCCTGGTCCTCGGTGACCACGGGGAACGCCCGGTGGCGGCAGATGTTGTGGAAGGCGTTGATCTGGCCCTGGCGGTCGCGGACGAGCACGAACTGGAAGCCGGCCACCTCGTAGCGGAGCCAGTCGCCCGCGTTGGGGAGACGGAGCTTGTGTGTGGTCATGAGCCATTTGCGTGAGAAGATGGCGCGCCGCTCGAGCTCGAACATCTCCTGCGACGTGTACCACGAGGCTGGCAGGGCGCGGGTTGCGTTCGTCGTCGACGAGGGCGAGCTGCTGGAGGACTCGCGCAGTCCGAGGTAGTTGAGTAGTGAGGACATTATCCTTGTCTGTTGGAATGAGATCAAGGCAAACGGGTCTTGATTCAGAAGCTGTTAAGCTTTTATTGTTGTTATTGTTGCTGTGGTCTTTTCTGTTGCTGTTGTTGCTGTCTTGACGTTTTGGTGGATTTGGAGCCCTCTATATAGATATCTACCACGGACTCTTCGCTGAGAACTACCAAGTCATGTTGACGATAGTCAACCACGCTTCCTGTCCGACGGTCAGAACTCCGGACGCCACCGAACGGCTATCAATCGGAATACCTCAACTCCGTCTCAGTTCCCAGAGCTCGCTGGCAGGAGCCGTCTTGTTTGATACCCGGTCCACCGTGTCCGTGGCGATGACGGACCGGCTCACGGTTCACTTCCTAATCTCTCCCGATCTGGTCTGCAGCAACGCTGGCAGTGACAAACAAGAAAGACATGTGCTCATGTGATTATCTGTTGTTTATCGTGGTACTCAATGACTTGTTACGCGCAATCCCGATTCACAAACCCAGGTTCCTGTTTTCTCTCGTATACTCTATGGTATGCGTGACTACCTCATTCACCTGAAGTAACCAGTCAATCTTTCTGTCAGTGTGCAGATTCCCAGTCTATTAGACAGTTATTTTTCACTCTAGCTATAAATACTGTCGAATCTCCATTCATGGCAAATACATATGCGTAGAGAGCTAATTAAAGGGCACGATAACCTTACTGGCCAAGCAGGGTATAAATAGAATTAAACTGGAATAATCTATATATATGTGTATATAAATATATATAAAAAAAACAAAATTAAATAAAAAGAAATAGATAATAAAAACAAAAAAGAATGGGGCATCTACCGTTATCAAGGGTTGTTCAGGTTGTTCAGGTTGTCCTGAAGCCCTGAGTGACCCTCGCCAATCTTCCACAACACCGCGGAAAAAGCGACTCAGTCCAGTAGGTGCCACGCTATCTCCAAGTCTATTTTCAGCATGCGCAGCCATTCCAACCATGTATAATCCATCCCCGGAATCGCTAACTGACCTTATCTGCGCCAAGCCGGTCGAGACGGTTCACGAGCCGTGCAGGATGCGGGGAACAGTCGGCCAGCCACAGCTGTAGCTATAGCTCCAACTGTGGTCAAGCTTGAGAAAAAGAGCAAATATGGCTTCAGCTCATACTTCCAGAGCCAGGATCTACGACAAACGAGATGGACAAATCTGAACGCATCGTCATCATCGGCGCTGGCGTCTTCGGTCTCTCGACAGCCCTCGACCTCGCCCAGAACGGGTTCACCAATGTCACAGTCTTAGACCGGAACATGCCTCCCGTCCCAGACGGGTCGAGCAATGATATCTCGCGCGTAATCCGCTTCGACTACGGCGACAAAGTGTACGCGCAGCTGGGCAAGGAAGCATACGATCTCTGGAACACACCTGAATACGCAGACTCTTTCCACCAGGGCCCGTGTGTATGGACGGCGCAGAAGAAGGGCGGACTCGCCGGCGGGTCCGATTTCATCCGCAAGACAAAGGCGATTCTCGATGATCTGGGCCTCGAGTGGCATGATCTGAAGCATGTCGATGCGCTGAAGGAGCGCTTTCCGGCCGTGGCGGGCCATCCCATAGGAGAGGACTTTGAGGGCTTCTACAACAATGCGGCCGGGTGGGCGGACGCCGGCGTCGCCATGACCGGGCTACGTGATCGCTGTATCGAGGCCGGGGTGGCTTTTGTCACCGGGCCTCACGGGCATGTCTCGTGGTTGGAGCATGGGAAGGGGAAGGACGGCAATGGTAGCAGCTCCATCACGGCCGTCCGCACCATTGATGGCGGGAGAATCACCGGCGACAGGTTCATCCTCGCGACGGGTGCCTGGACAGCGAATCTCATTCCCTCGTGGAACTCGATGGTCGCGACGGCGCAGATTGTCGGGTTCGTCCGTCTGACACCACAGGAGGTAGAAGCACTCAAGGACCTCCCCATCATCTTCAACCTATCGACTGGCTTCTTCAGTTTCCCGCCGCACGAGAAGACAGGCTATCTGAAGGTAGCGTGCCACAGCTTCGGGTATACGCTCTCGACTCAGTCAGCAAACAAATCGGTCTCATCACCTCCCGGCCGGGCGATTCCCGCGCGCGCAAACTTCATCCCGCAGGAGGGAATGGAGAGACTGCAGGCCGGACTGATGGAGATCCTCCCCGAGATTGCGAAGAGGGGCTTTGAAAAGACTTGTCTTTGCTGGTACAACGAGACGCCGACAGGGGATTTCATCTTCGACTATCACCCTGAGTATAAGAATTTGTTCATCGCCACTGGCGGGACGGGACAGTATGTCATCCCAGTTGTCTTGTCTTGCACGCCGAACATTAAAGGTAAAGAATGATAGCTAACATTCGCCTTTACAGTGCCTTCAAGTTCCTCCCTGTGATCGGGAAATACATCGCGTCCGCGTTCCAGCACACCCTCTCCCCCGAACTGACACAGAAATGGCGGTTCCACACCGAGTACCGCGATCAGCCCCGCGAGAAGCTCTTCACCGGGAGTAACAGCCGCAACGGAGGTGATGGCAGTCGAGGCGGGCCGAACAGGAGGGAATTTACCGATAAGGAGCGGGATCAGTTGTTGTCTTTGACGGATGCATTGGCGACGAGGAGCGCGAGAATTTAGGGAGCAGGCTTCCCAACCTTATGTTTAGGGTAAAGTATATGGCTGCAAGGGCTGAGGATAGGCGCCCTATATTGGATCTACTTCTCCACAAGCAGCCATACACTGCTAGATGGCAAGAACTAGATAATCTACAGGTTCCGAATCCACCTTGGCTACGGTAAAGTGTAGTTTATGAGTCAAATGCACCGGAAGTAGCTCGTCAGGTCTTGACATCTGCTCGTCTGACCATGTATGAGGGTTCCCTTCGTCCATCTCGATAACTCAGAGGGGTAGCGAAGCCAAAAAAAAAAAAAAAAAAAAAAAAAAAAAAAAAAAAAAAAAAAAAAAAAAAAAAAAAAAAAAAAAAAAAAAAAAAGAAGGATGGACATTGTACTTTCACCTAGGCCTCCTGCAGGAATTACTCTCAGTCCGTAGCCTTAGAATGTCAGGTCCTAAAATATTAGGCTTAGCTTAGCGTCCTGGGCATACTAATCTTGATGCAACAGCTGTCGATTTCTTCGACTTGCTATAGCCTTCTCAGGCCTGGTTCATGTTATGACGGCTTAAACGGCCAATTTCCTTATTATGGTACAACTGGATCCTATAACCATGGTTAATGGCATTGCAATTCGATAAAGCAATGGGACAGGCATTGTCTGCGGTCTAACTTGGCCTGTTGAGGTCATCCTCTGCCGTGTATGGATGAGCTGGTCCAGCATCGCAAGGAGACGGTGTAAACAAGTCTACTAAGCCTATCTTTCCACCACGCTTAACCAGCAATAACCGTTTTTTTCCTTGTTGAACGACCCTTGGTCTCAAGTATGCAGACTCGGGCTATGGCCGTGAAAGAACAGGGTCAGGAAAACTGTCTATGATGAATACTATATTTCTCGTGAGAGAAGACTCGCAACCTTCCTTCAGCGTACATGTTCGGCAGCGCCAGCGGTTCTGAATTGCTATAGCGCCCTTTCTTGCTAGCTTCTTTAATGAGTACTGGGCGGCGTCTTGAAGGCTACCAATACAGCGTGGGTCGGTAACAAGCCAGCTACGGGGTGGCTTGGAAGTGGCTCGCCGACCTCGCAACTCTGGCGCTCTTTGCATGTCCCAGAACCAGTAAGAACAAAAAGCTGGATCTTCTGGTGCTACCGAAGGTGAGTTGGAGAATTTGGAGTTGCAGTTGGAGACGGAGTGAGATGGAATTGGAGGGCCAGCGAATCACGAATCGGTATGATTGAAGCGCATCTACTAGTAACGACGGTGCTGGCGTCAGAAGCTAGTACCATCCACCATCCATCACCATCATCATCCGTCTCCTCCATCCAGTCAGGCTCAACGGGTCAACCTCCATTAGCTGGACGTCGACACATAGCGAACTCGCCCAAACCCATCAGCATGACTCCCACCACGAGGACCAAGGCCAAAACGGCGCACGTCAATATGATGACCGACACCATCATCGCCAGCCTACCACTGGACGGATTGCGCAGCATAATACGCAGTCTTTTGACTAGACAACCGTCGCTAACTCCAGTCTTTGAGGAGCAAACGCGGAACTACCTCGACGAGACTACGTCAAAGTACAGCAAGACCGCGAATGCAACCCTCGATACATCGAGGCTCTTCGTGCACTTACAGAACCGCATACGCTGTATGGTCGGGTGTGGACTATGCTACCAGGCTTTGCCGTTACTGTGCGAGCTTGTTGAGCGGATTCGGGCTCTCAGCACTGCTGGTGCAGATGCGTTCCGGGATGAGATTGCTGCTGTGGATGGGGATATCGTGCAGGCTCTGACAGCGATCCAGAAGACGTTGCTCGTGCATACAGGGATGAGGGATCTCACGGTGGAAGAGACGAAGCCTCTTCAAGTCCTTCAAAGAGCCCTTCTCTCCTGTCGTGAGGTATGGGAGGGCCCAGGAGGCCAGTTTCCACTAGAAAGAGGCCTGGAAGCGACGACTCAACTGCTCGACCCTTCATCTCTTTCGCAATCCGCCACCCCCCATCCCATTCCATCCGAGCTCTCCCCTGTACGGATCACCGAGACATTCACACTCGACGCCGACGTTCACCTCCCTCGTATTTTCACGGGTCTATGGCAACTCTCCAGCCCGGCCTGGGGCTCTGCGGCGCGTGCAAAGATGCTTGAGCAGTTTTCTAGCTATGTGTCGCGGGGATTCACGGCTTTCGATATGGCGGACCACTACGGCGATGCGGAGATCATATTCGTAAGATGCCAGCTTCAGCCCAGACTCCTATCTGTTCTTGTTTCCTGACACTTCAGGGCCGATTTCGTTCGTCGAGTGCATACGCCGACTCGATGTTCGCAGCGACGAAATACTGTGTGTTCCACCCGATGACTCTCTCTGAGGAGGCCGTGCGAGCAAACGTTAGTGAACGGTGTCGAAGACTGAACACAGATAAGATCAATCTCTTGCAGTTTCATTGGCAGTTTGTGGGATCTTTCTTTTCTCCCTCACAGGTTAGACTAGACGGACTAACCGACAAGAGTAGTACGAATACGACCAGTATATCACGGCCCTACAATATCTCCAGCAGGACCCACGGGTCCAGTTCCTCGGCCTCTGCAACTTTGACACAGAGCATATGCAACGAGTTATCGAGAGCGGCGTCAAGATCGTCAGCAACCAGGTTCAAGTCCGTACCGATACTGAGTATACTTCTATCGAAGCAGGCGCGGCTGACAACGACCAGTTTTCTCTGATAGACTCTCGCCCAACCATCAAAATGGCAGAACTCTGCTCAGAGCACAACATCAAACTCCTGACTTACGGAACCCTCTGCGGCGGCCTTCTAGCCGAAAAGTGGCTTGGTCAGGAGCCACCGGATCTCTACAGCGAGAAGACAACGCCTAGTCAGCGCAAGGTACACTCCCCCGGTTCATCCGCTGACACGTAGCTAACTGCGCGGCAGTACTACGCCTCTATCCGTACATGGGGTGGGTGGCCGCTTTTCCAAGAACTGCTGCGCGTTTTAAAGGTCATCGCAGATAAGCACAGTGTGACCATCTCGAATGTCGCCACGCGGTGGGTTCTTGATTTCCCGTATGTCGGCGCGGTGATCGTGGGATGCAGGATGGGTGTCAGCGAGCAGTCAGCTGAGAACCTGGAGAGTTTGGGGTGGTGTCTGGACGAGGAGGATAGGGAGATGATTGAGGGTGTGCTGCAGAGGAGCCAGAGAAAGGCGATGATTGAGAGTATGGGAGACTGTGGCGGGGAGTATCGGTAGTAGAATAGTCCATGACCGACTCGTCGAGCAAGTTTCTGATATCATACTTTCAGTCATGGAAATTCTCTCCATGGTCGAATGAGAAAAGGTACAATTCAGCCCTCGAGAGCTCTTTCACCAGGCAGCGCTGATGGTATCTACCTGAGACAGCGAGTTACGCTCGCGACCACTTCCTCTGTCCTTTCGTGGAGTAGCATTGCAAAACAGAGAAATTTACTAAAAGGCATGGATGGCCGTTGACCTGGTCATTTGGTGCACCTGTTCATTTAAGACCTGAAAGATGCCAGATAGCCATAACACCTCATCCCACGGCAATCCCACGAACTTGTGCAGTCCGGATAGTACAGTTGAGACAATAAATCGAGAAAGTAGGATCTCAGATTACTCAGATCAACTGCCCCGTTTCTCACAGAGACAACTCACAGCTAGTCCTTAAGCATTCATGGTACCCATAATCCTTCCCTTTTCTGTTGGCGAAGACCTAACCTAGAACCAACGGATGACCCTCTTCCACCAAGGCCATGTCTCAGACTTGACCACATACTCCCCGTTCGTCTTCTCCTGCTCGATGGCATCGAATTCAGATTGAAAGTCGATATCACTCAGCGGAACCAGCTTGGACTTGAGGGTGACTTTGAAGAAGATATATAGTACTAGTGGGAAATTTTGTCAGCCGAGATCTGCCTGATATCCCTGTTAGGGGAGGGCAGGGCCTGGCATACTTGCAAATATGCCAATGTTGAGGTACGAGGTTAGAAAGCCAGACGCTGTGAAGTTGCCTTTTGTAAAGACGTCGAAGCCTATGCAAGATCAGATGTTAATATAGAGGTACGAGATACACACGAGATAGGTGGAACATGCCGGAGAACAAAAGCACCATGACAACCATGAATAGTGTCGCCCACGCCGCATACGGTTGCATGAAGTTCCTGTATGGAAGCCCTGACCATAGCCTGGTATCAGCGAAACACCTTACTTTTCCATAGAATACGCTAAGAAACAACTGATAGTGATTCAGACATACCATCTCTATCAAACCCCTGCACCTTCAGTCCCTGATAGAACCTCAGATAGGTGGCCTCGACCACAACCCATCCAATCAATCCAGCCACGGTGGTGATGTTCACAAACCAGCTGAACACCATCGACGCCTCACTCCCGACCGTCAAGTATCCTAGCGGCAGCAGGATGACCGATAACCCTACGGCATAAACCGGCGTTCCAAAGCGGTTGCACCTCTGGAAGATCCGCGGGGCGTGGCCATCGCGACTGAGACCGTAGAGCGTCCGCGACGCGATGAATATGCACCCAGAGCCACTGCTGATCGCAGACGTACAGACGACCGCATTGATAATATGCGGCAGGACTTCGACGCCCGCGCGTGTAAAGGCCAGGACAAACGGCGACTGTGACGCTGTGCCCGTCGAGAGAGAGAGACCTGGGTCGTCCGAGGGCACGATCAGCCCGACGATAAAGACACTCAGCACATAGAACAGAAACACCCGGACGAACGTCTTCCTCGTTGCGCGGGGGATGACCGTCCGCGGGTTCCTGGTCTCAGAGCCCGATATCGCCACGACCTGGATGTTCCCGTAGCTGAACGCTGCCGTGAGCAAGACCTTCCAGAAGGCGAGGAACCGGCCTGCATCATCACTCGCAATGTAAGAGTTGAACGCGCCCGGCATCGTCCAGTACCGGAACCCGATATACTCGCCGTCCGGACCTCCGCCGGCATTGATCACAATACCCCCGATAATGAGGCCTACGATGAGCATGATCTTCAGACTGGAGAAGATCACTTCAGACTCACCGTACAGCCTGACGCCGCAGAAATTGATCACCAGGATGAACAGCGCAAACACGGTGATCCAGACTGCGATGCTCACGTCGACGTGCCAATATTGAACCAGTGTAGCGGCTGCGGTCACCTCCGCCGGCGCCGTGATGGACATTGTATACCCTGTAGGCTTTCATGTCAACATATAGCTCTCTAAACTGCTGCGGGGAAGAAGGAGAGAGAAACAAGAGTAGAAGTGAGAGTAGGAGTGCGAGTCAAGTGAGGTAGTGCGTACAGAAATTCCACCCCGTCGCAGCCCCAAGCGCAGGCTCAACGAACTTCGTCGCGTGCCGGACAAACCCGCCTGTGCTGGGCATGAAAGCCGTGATTTCGCACGTTGTGTATGCGACGCCCGCTGTGACGAGGCCCATGACTAGGTACGCGAGGAAAGCGCCGGCGGGGCCGGCGACGGAGATGACTTGTCCTGAGCTGAGGAAGAGGCCTGTTCCCTGGAAGGACACTGTTAGAGATGCACTCAGAGTGAAAGGGTGGCATGGTATCCAGGGGTTGCCTACGATCATCCCGGCAATGGCGATCATGTTGATGTGGCGGGATTGGAGGTTGCGTTTAATATGCTCGACTTGTCCATGTTGGACTGGGGCTGCGTACATCTCGACATCTGCCTCTGCTTTCGTGTCTGTCAGGGTCTTCTCGCCAGCATGGGAGCCCGAGGTCGCCATGGTGGAAGGTGTTAGGGTTTTTCAGTTGTGCTCAGAGAATGCGAATGTACGCGCGCAATTATTCAGGAACACTCCAAAATGGTTACAATATGCCAGACACAAGCAGGAGCTTCCCTTCCTTAGTAAAGGGTGAGTCAGGTTGATAGCGCGTTCAATCGTCTCCAACACACGCACATTACCCCAATTCCTTGCATACACCATATGCACGAAGGAGTGGCTAGTGGCGCCGGTGTCTTGAGTGCGTAGATAAGACTGGGCTAAAGACTGGAACTTATAGACCGGTCTTTCTTCAATCTCTCTGTTCATTCCATCGGTAACCTAACAACTAACAAGCTTCCTTTTTAACTGCATAAAAGAAAGGAAAGAAAAGTGCTGTCCAGCAGATTCATTACCCAGAATAACAAAACGACGGCAATGCCAACCGACGACACATTTCCCCTCTACGACCTTCGCGTTGAAGTGATTGTCCCAGAGGCGAAACATATCCTCTGCGGCGCCAAAAAGGGCGACTACTTTACGCTCAAGGGGGAGATGATGTTCCTGCCTGATGGGCAGGGGATCAGTATATACAGTCTAGGTACTCATCTGAGCTCCCCGCCTGTCCTGGTGTCCATGGGCGCAACTAACATGATAGTTGGGACTACATTAGCATCTGTGCTCCCGCTTCTTGCTGCGAAACAACGCGTGACGCACGAGCACGACTGGATGACGACGGACTCGATTATCGCGTGTCCGGATCCGCAGTGTCCGAGCCAGTTGAAGATTGTGCGGACGGGGATCACGGTGTTCAGGCATTCAGATACTACGGCTGTGCCGTTGACATGAGAGGCGTCAAGACTGCAGGCTGTTAAATGCAACGGGACTGGGTCGGGCTGGCTGCGCTGGCTGGCTGGCTCGACTTGACTAGATGGAGGAGACGGATAACACTCAAGGTGGATAAGACGAATGCTCAGGAGATATTAGGAGCTTGGGCGCCTGTATAGATATCGAGGCTTGGGTGAGTCGCAATTTGATTCTCGTGGCCCTGTCCCAATCATGGCATGGATTCCACCCAGTAAGAGCTAGGCTACCAGGGCCGATTGTTATTTTCTGGGTTACCCACCTATGAATTTAATCTAGTCTTGCTCTTCGTTGTCATATTTCATCTAGCACGAGTCTATGTTTTGCGGTGAACAGACAACAGACGACAGGAAGCATTCTACTCCAGGGAGGGTTTCCTACCGATGTCGATATCAGATTAACTACAGCCCACCTACAGCCCACAAAAGTCTCACCGAAACTTGTAAAGCGAGCCTGCTACCGTGCTTCGTATAGCCACTGCATCGCCTGGCCGTTCGTGATGGCCACGCTTTTCTCGTGGCGGATGGAGAGGAGGGGGCGAGCATCGATAGGGACTATCCCCAGTTGCCCTCAGTCGGTTGTCCCAAGATTAGGGCAATGAACTGTGACATACGCGTCACCACCGTAGCAGATTGATGTCTCTGCCGGTGCATCGATCACGCATGAGCACTAGATCGAGTGCGAGAGACGGTGTCGTGGGGGTTTGTATACATTTATCCCTCAGATCTCTATCCCAAGCAGCCCTCGATACAATAACACCACGGCGATTTTGATCAACAGAACAGCTAAAATCCGTGGACTTGACTGTCGGTGCGTAGAGGTTGTTTACTTTGTGCCGCTATCATGGCTCGCCTCCCTACACGGGGCAGACTCTTGTCGGATATCTCATAGACCCAGAGGTGCAAGATGTCTCCGTTTGCACCACCCCGCTATGCAATCGGATCAATATTGAGATCGTTTGATCGGTGTGTATTTATAGTTGATGCTCATCGAAGTTACTCCTAGTTCTTTAGACAATTAATGCACTTGACGATCTACTCGTTGACATACTAAACGACAACTCTCTGGGAGCACCTGCAGCGGTACGGAGACCGCAGGGCTTCTAGTATCATCATATATATCATTTCCATCGCGGTTTCAAGAAGCCTAGCTGCATTAAAAATTCACCTAAATCTAATTGGGTATGAGAATTATACACGTGTAACCAAGCACCTGCAGCACGCCCACGCCACCTACCAAAACACAGCAGACCAGACAGACCAGACAGACCGGAATGGATTACCCTCAGTTTTCCACACACTCCAACCTCGGGCCACGCTGGGCTCCACGTGCAACCAACGCTCGGTAAAAAGAAACAAAAGCCACTGCTAGAGGCACTTCATACGCCCTTCTTACTCAGGCCAAGCCACTCCCCCACGATGCCCACATAATCTTCCACCCCATACGGCTGCAACCACCTATTGAAGAACCCGCCTGCTTTACGCTGCCCGCTCAGACCCAGATCTCTTAGCAGCATATCCACGTACGGAATGGCATCGAAGACAAAGTCTGGGTTACGACGGCCCAGGCCACCGGGGTACCGGTGGACCCCGAACTGCGTGTGCAGGGCTGTCTCGTAAAGGGTATTGTAGTAGCCGTTGTCTTTTCCTTCGGATTCAACGGAAGGTTCAGTGGTGGTTGCAGCGGGTGTCTTGCTGTCGGTTTCGGTAGTGGCCGTCTTCTCAAGCAGTGCAACGAGTTCCTGAGGACACTTCTCTGTTGCGATCTGATCGAGTTGGATCTTGCCCGAGAAGAAGCTACTGATCCACAATGCTTGGGTCTGGGCGAGGAGCGGCGTGTTGATCGTCATGGCAACACCCATAAATGCCACGCTGCGCTCCTGTGCGAGATCCGACGCCGGGATGAGGAAACGCGTTAGTCGGTAGGGGTGCAGACTCTGGCTCTCCGTCTGCGCGTCTGGAGCGAGGGGCTCGTACTTTTCAGGGCTGTTGTGGGTTGGCCTGTCCGTCAACCGGGGGAACCGGCGCAGGATCTCGGCGTCGGCGGCTTCGACCAGGGACGAAGGCAGGGAGTCGGCGGCATTGGGGAACCCGAGCCGGGAGGCGAGGGTAGGCGGATTAAAGGTGATGTCTGGGGTCGGGGCCCAGCCGGATGCGACGACCAGCGCAGCGACATTCTCCAGGGCGGGCGACTTGGCCAGATGGACCGTCCCCTCGGACAGGTGTGTGATGTGGTCGACGTGGACGCGCACTTTGCCCTCGGTCACCAGATCGAAGAAGTTGGTCGGATAGTTAAGGATGGAGAGACCCGAGGCTACCCAGAACGGCGCAATCCACGGCTGCAGCTTCTTGAGTTCCGGGTGGGAGTTGAACTTGTTCAGCGCAACCACATCGTCACCGAGGACTTTCCAGAAGGAATCGGTGACCTTGCGGCCGAGCCACGTCCCGTGAAGGAACGCGCGGGCTCTGTTGCCCAGCGCGTCTTCCGCCCCCGTTTCGGCCCAGATGCACGGGCTGAAGAAGGTCAGGAGCCGCGTGGTGACGAGCTTCTCCAGCCACTTCTTCAGCGGGGTCACATACGGCGGCGCCATCCAGCAGGGCCCGTGTCCGTTATCGCGGATGATCCAGTCGACCTGGGCGCCGGCCGTAGCGGCCGCGTAGACGGCGTCCCAGGCGGACTTGGTGCCGCCGAGCACGGCGATGCGGTTCTCGGGCTTCTGGAGCGTGGACTCGAGGTACTTAGGCATCTCGATCGTGTGGAAGAGCGGGCGCGCAAACGCTTCCTGTCCGCAGATAGAGGGCAGGTACGGCTGCGAGGTGACGCCGGTCGCGAGGATCAGCCTGCGCGCCCGCACCGTCACAGTCGTTTCTTGCCGTCCTTCCTGCTCGCCTGACGAATCGACGTAAGTGACCGTCCACTTTACATCACCGTCGCCGTCGCTCTCGCTCTCGCCCGCGCCCGCGGGCCCCTCGTTGTGCTCGACAACGCTGACCCGACAGTTTAACCGCACACTGTCCATGACGCCGAAATGTTCGGCGTAGTTCTGCAGATATCGCTGCAGCACATGGCCCGGGATATGCTCTCCGTCCTTGACACCGTACGAATCGTCCATCGGGAAATCAGAGTACTCGTAAGTCCCGCGCATATTGTTGCTCTTCAGGCCGTCCCAGAGCCGGTGCTTGGCCCAGACGCCGCCGACCGAGGACGCGGACTCGAGGAGACATACCGACGCGGAGGGGTGGATCTGGCGATAGGTCTTGAGCGCCGCAAGGCCGCTCCAGCCTGTCACTGTTAGAAACCAAGTGCAACCACTGGAAGGGAGCGTTACCGGCGCCGATAATGAGGAGATCGAAGGTCTCCATTGTGTTGCTATGCGCTGTAATGCGTTGCGTGAGTGCGAGGCGACAACGAAACAACGACGACACCAAGGCCAACAACAGACAGCGAGACAACCAACGACACGAGAATAGGACAGAATATGCAGAAAACGACACAACGACCAGGAGAGTGATGGTCGAGACAGCTGGCGAGGGCTGGGAGGGGTAGAGGCCTTGGACTGGACAGAGAAGCTGCAGGGAACCCAGACGAGACGAACAGAACTTTAAAAAAAAGAAAATACGAAGCGAAGATAAACTCTGTAAGACCCGATCTATCTCCTGCAGAGCGTAGTTCGAATGCACAGCAGGATGCAGGTCGCAGACGGACAGCCAATCTGCCAGTCTGTTGTGTTGCTAAGTCCTGCTAGTCTCGCACCGCGTTCCCCATCCCGCGCAAGGAGAAGGCTCGCAGACGCACTAACACCAACACTCATCTCCTGGACCTTGGGACCAGTCCCGCCCCATTTGCCGGGATACAACACCAGTCCAACTGTCCGTCGAGACTCCCATACCTGCAGCCATACTCGGACCCTCCGCAGAGACGACGAAGTCAGATTCGAGCGAGACCGTTCCCTGGTAGGCAGCAGGTTCATTCCGCACGGCACAACGGCGCCCGCATCCCCACCGGCTGCCCCACAACGGCACCGTTTTAGTGCTAGCCGCCTGCTATTCGCTATCCCTCTATAGCACTTGTCTTGTCGACTCTTCTCCTGCAGCGTTAGGGGTTGGCTGGCTGCCTCGACTGCCTTGTGAGCTTGTGTGCTTGTGTTTTGTGCTTGATGAGTCATCTGTGACCTGGCTAGAAGATGAGAGACAGATCGGGCGGTACGTAAACTCTCCTCTCTTCCCCTCCTCAACCACCGCGATGATGCATCCATCAAGATTACAGTAATCCATGCAAACTCCGTGCAGAATGGTTGAAGCTATGGCTTGAGCTAACACAGCCAGACTCCAGCAGACTCCAGCAGCCAGGTGGAGATGCAGAAACTTCCACCCAAAATAGCCCAACTGTCAGTGTCAAAGCTGCCACCGCTCGCTCCCAGTGGCCATCGGGCCAGATGGCCCCCACCGCCAATCCAATACTGGTCCAATTTCGAGTCTCCAGTCTTGGTGTCTAGTCGCCAGTATCCTGCATCCCGTTCCCAGTAACCATGGTCCACGATTTATGACAGCCCGGCCCGGGGCTGTAATGAACATCGACTCATCCACTCCGTTCGAAGGCCCCGTTGACTGTTCCAGGCCTCTGTGACGGACTCTTGACGATGGGTCGTCGTGGTCGGCATTGACTCCTCGAAAAGGCAGATAACTGATACGACCTGTAATTTGATCGCCAGTGGCTACCACTGCAATCTACTTAGCACCACAACGGTACCCAGAAGATCCGCCATTCCGGATGGCCGGACACTGCTGCCGGACTGGCCTCGGGGTATGGTGGAGCTTGTACTCAAGGAACGAGAGAGATACAGGATATGATATGAACCGGTCAAACCCCTTGGACTGCCCTCCGACTAGGTGGTTTATTTTCGACGCCGTTCCCGTGGCTAGTTCCGAGTTCCGAGTTGCTGGTGCTGGATGGTTCCTGGCATCCCCAGTAGTTCTCTTCTGTCTCATCTACATTGTCTTTTCAGTCTCAAGTTAAGTCGCTTGAGTTCAAGCCGATCTGAGGCGAACCCTTCGCGATTGCGACTAGTCTTCAGCCAGTCTGGCAAGCCGGAGGGCAAGCAAGCAGGCAGACAGGCAGACAGGCAGGAAGAAGGAAGGCTGCCAGCAGGCATGGCCCAGTTCGAGGTCGAAGCGTTCACGCTTCTGGCCCTTGCAATTGTCGCCATCACCCTCCGCGTCGTCGCTCGGTGTGTCATTGCCGGGCCCAAGAACTTCCAGCTGGACGACTATTTGATGCCGCTGGCGGGGGTGCGTTCCCTCATGAGCTCGTTTTTTGGGTTCTCCTTGTCTAGGAGCTTCGATGCTAACCGGCTACGTCTCAGGTGGTTTATGGGCTCGAAACCGGCGCCGCATACTGCGTCGGCGCATGGTGGATGGGTCTAGCCAACAATGCCATGACGGACGCGCAGCGCCTCGAGCTCTCGCAGCGCCCCGATAGCGAGGAATACCGACTGCGCGTCGGGGGTTCCAAGACGCAGGTGCTGGGGTGGTCGCTGTATACGACACTGTTGTGGCTGCTCAAGGCTTGTATGGCGGTGTTTTATTCGCGGTTGACGTGCGTCTACTCTCCCCTCCAAAGACTAAACCCCCCAGCCCCCGGTCCTACGGCCGGGGGCGCTAAGGCGGAGAACCAAATATGAGACTTTAGTGTGCTAACGAGGCTGGGTGCAGAGCTGGACTCATCAACATGCGGATCCGTGTACAGATCGCTTATGCCATCATCGGCGCCACGTATATCGCCGTCATCTGCTCGATTCTGTTTGGGTGCCATCCCATGCACAAGAACTGGCAAATCTACCCGAATCCGGGCAATTTCTGCCAGCCTGCGGTATCGAAGATTGACGTCTACGTGACGGTGACGCTGAACGTTGCGACGGATATGTATCTGTTGACCATTCCGATGCCGGTGCGTTTGGCGAGCCCTCAAAAGAAGGAGACAAGTGATGATGGCTAATGCTGGCTTGGTACTGTAGATTCTATTCAAAGCGCGCCTCCCCCTTCGCGAGAAACTCGAGCTGCTGGTCCTCTTCTCCGGCGGAATCTTTGTCATGGCCGCTGGCATTCTGCGCTGCGTGCTGATCGTCACGGTACGTCTGGTCTTCTAGCCCTGCCTTTTCTATCCCCCCTCCTCCCGTCTCCTGTCATAGGCAACACTGACGGTGGAATATGTAGGCCGGCGCGAACGGCGCCCAGCAGGCAGGCTCCTGGGCCTGCCGCGAGACCTTCGTCGCCGTGATAATTGGCAATGCACCCATGATATACCCGTTCCTGCGACGCATCGCAAAGCGCGCGGGCATTTACATAACCACATACACCCATCGCACGGGCCAATCGCAGTCGTACCCGCTGGGATCGGCCGACGACAAGATGCGGAGCGCCGGAAACGGGCGCAGCATTGGGATGTCGCAGACGTCCAAGAAACGGCGGTTCAGACACCCCCTCAGTATCCCGGATACGCAGTGGCGCGACGACGGCGAGACTGCTTTGGGGGATGAGGACGGCGATGAGATGGCGATGTTGAGCAAGAAATTTAATCAGACGCAGGGTCGGTATGGAGTACATAAGCAGATGAGCCTTGAGGCTTTTCGACGGGATGCCGGTGCTGCAGAGGCAGTGGTCACGAGTGGGAACGGAAGTCCCGGTTCGGGGACGAAGGGGAATGGACTTGGAAGTCTGGGGAGTAGTCTGGAGTCGGATCATGGGGAGTTGAGTGGGATCAAGGTGGTGCGGGAGACGATTGTTGAGAGGAGGAATGTTTGACGCATCTCCGTTCCTTACCCATTTATTCATTTTTTCGGGGCCGTCTTTTGGTGCTTCTGGTGAGCATAACTCTCTTTGCTTTTTCTCATTTTCTTCACATCCTTTCCTCTTTCTCTTTCTTGATGTCGATATCTTCTCTATGTCTATATCTATGGCTAGGGCCTGTAGGGTGGGTAGGCGTGCATTACGGTAGGATATGGATGGATATTTCGGAACATTTATGGTTGCTATGCACGTTTTTTACAGTCTATCAATCAAAAAAGCGCTATTGTCCGCTGAAATTGCTCCGTCCAGTCCCTTGAGTCCTAACCTACAGATTCATCGAATCCTGGCTGCACGAGCGCTCCGGAATCCATTCAACCATCTCATAACAGGGCCTTCCTGTTCACCCATGAGAAGCCCATCTGCCTTGCGATGAAAAGCCTTCCATGCACTTTCCAGTGCCACGTGGTGAGCAGGCTCAAGTTCAGGCAGAGCTTTCCGTAAACATTCCTTTTAGATAAGGGTGGACCGATAGAATGTTTACCTACCCACAAACCTCCCCCATCCATTTTCCTTGCTAGTAACCACGCATTCACTCTACAAGTGCATCTTAGGTGACTCGGCTCGCTCGTCTGCTCGTAGCCACACTGAGTCCTGCTTCCTTTTGTATAGACTGCCACAGTCCAATTGTCCATCGAGCCGGAAGCTTAGGGCTCCTTCCCGCCTGAACAATAGCTACCTAACTCCCTACATTACCCATCCTTGATTCTTGAAAGATATGACGGTGGTTAGGAGTTCAAACAGGAGATTTACCCCACATCACCCGGTGTCTGGCCCGAAGGTCCGGATTGTACCTTGTCTCTAAGTATCCCCAGCCCTGGATATCTGTGCGGAGCCACAGCTCATCTAGTGGTCGCCCCCGCAATTACGCTTTCTGCGTAACATTTGTGCTTGTCCTGATTCCTGATCTCTTCAGCTGGTATGGATGCGTGAGTAAATCGCCGTCGTCAGGATAGGGGCCGGACATGACATACCTAGGTCTCCTGCCCCGGCCATTAAGCATCTAGTTACCGTACTCGCTCAAATACTTTTGGACTAGATGGTCCAGCCCAAGAGGCAGAACCATACATATGAAGCCAAGGGCTAGGCAGCGGTCTGTATCAGACTAGAGCAGACCAAGAGTGCATGTAGTACGCACATAGTCATTCACGGAAGAACAACTCTAGTTGAGATCTCCAATTCCGTAGGCACTACGACAGCGTCATAACAATGTTGTCCTCGGCGCAAATATGAGCAAATACTCTTATTTTGATCTTGATTAGGGCCCTAGGAGGAGGTCGCTGCGGGTCAGGTAGATATAAAGGTATTATAGTCTTCAGGCAAATAGGTCTCAAGGCACGTATATGTCCACTCATAGGCTAGAACAGCACGAGCTATAGAGTTTGTTTAGCAGATTGTTCCCATTGTATGCAGAGAATAAGTATAGGTCCAGGTCTAGATACACTACGGAAAGCCCCCCCAGACACCCGGCCCAGGAAGCGCAAAGTACTTCGAATATTGGGTATGTCCGTACTTGTACATATAGGCAGGTGAGTAGGTGGATAGGTAGATGGATAGTGAGATAGAGCACCTACAAGTACAACTACCTAGGTTTGCCCGGTCAAGTTCACGTATTCTATCCTATCTACTCCCCTCCTCTGGTTTCTTTTCTCCTTCTTATAGTCCGTCTTCCATCCTAGCTTCTACTCGCAGACATACCAAAGTACGATGCAGTCTCTCCTCTCCCTTCCCTCCTTTCAAAGCGATGTGACCTCAGTCATTGCACCTAGTACTCAAACCTCTCGAAGATCGCACCACCCTCCTCTTCATTCCCCTCCAGCATCCCCCTCGCCCGCCCGACCCATCGTACATGGCCTCCATTGCTCTCACTTTCCTCCATATCCGTCGCAACGCTAACTTGCGCCCCCGGGAACGCAATCTGGAACCCACTGACCGGCCCGCCCTCAGTCTGCTCAGTGCCAGGGTTGATTCGGACAGAGCCCGCTTCACACCCCGCGCTCACTGTCGTCCCATCACGACTCAGGAATGAAGAGACAATTTGCGCATTAGAATTGGATGGCGTGTAGGAGAGCCAAAGCAGCGAGTACAGCCCCAGATGCGCGCGGCCGCGGGTCAGCGATTTCGTCGATGAGGTGAAGGGCTTGGAGCTCCATATCTTTTTCCAGAATTTCCATGGTTAGCATGAATTGTACCTTATCACCTATCTTCCTACCGCCAGAGAAATCCTATGCGCTGGGGTTGGGGGGGGCAAGGGGCAACATACTTTATCATGATACCCATAACCCTCAAACATCAATTTCTCACCGTTGACGCTGACGTCGACATGCGCAATCGCATCGGGGAGGATCCCCACCCATCCGAGTCCCTGGTTACCAAGGGCGAGATTCGTGCTGAAATTTGCAGCGTCGGAGCAGAGCGAGTGTGGCGGCGTGATCTTTATGGCCATATCAACATTAGCCACCCATCAGGGTTCACGTGCAGGAAGGGGAGAATATACCCGCTCCATACTGATCCGCCCCGTAACATTCACCTTCTTCTCAGGCTGCTGCATCCCAATCTCAACTTCGTACCCCTCCTCGCTCCCCATCCATCCGCCAACGCCATGCCAAATAGCAACAGACGAGTCACCAGACCCGTGGAGACGTGCAGAGTCGGCACGCTGCGAGTGGTGAAACTGCCTTCCATCAGGAAAGGTGATCCAAAGATGGGCCCAAAGGGCGTGGTCCTCCTGCTCTTCCTGCAGGTGCGCCTCTGCCGCACCGGTACCATTACCGGGGAGAGAGTTGTTGGTCGGAGGGTAAGAGAGTGGAAACCCGGCCGGCCCGCCGTTCGAGAAGGTAATGGCCACCGAGGCGTTGGTGTTCTCGAGGGCGATGGCATCGAAGTGCCACCAGTCGAAAGTGGAGGCGTTGCTGTGACTGAGTTTGGGGCTGTCCAGGTCGGATTGGTCGAGGCTAGGGGTGATGTAGTCGGCCGTTACGGGACCTGGAGTAAGCTTTGCGGGGAGATTGGCTGTGTAGCGTGCAGACGCTTCTCCTATTGTAAGGAGAGCGGCGGCCAGAAGGGGAAGCATTTTGGGTCGAGTTGAAAGATACTCCAGTTGCTGAGCGAGCGGTTGGTGAGCGGTTGGTGAGTGGAGAGGAAAGGGTGGTGGGAGGTATATATGTCTCTATGTTGATAGTATCGTAGAGAAGTGTATGTAGTATAGATTGGAAAGAAAAAGTAATATAACAGTGTAGTGCAGGAGACTTTGTCCGAGGTCATACAGACACAGAGACTGAAACACAACATAGGTAGAGTCAAGGCAAACAAATCCCAATTCCAATCCCAATGCCAGTGCAATGCAGTATTACTGCAGTTGCAGTGCTACAGGTACATACATGCGTACAACAAACATAGATAGAAAAGACGACACCAAACACCAACCCAGCCCATCGCAAACTAACAAATCGAATCCGAATCTCAAGTTATAGTAATCCCCGCCGTTCCACGTGTGGAATCAAGCAATTCGTCTTTGGAATAAACGCCAATCGAACAAACATGCCATCGACTCGGCATATCGACAACTCCGTGTGCTTGTGTCTGTGCCTTTTGCCTGTCTTTAACCGCCGTGCCCACCGACCCCTGTCATTGTTTCCATCGACGGGTTGCGGCTTCATCTCCTGCGGCCTGCGACCTGCTTCTGTCCTCTGTTCTCTGTCCTGTCGTTTCCCCTCCGTTGTAGGCATGGTGCAGTTTCACTTTGAACGTGGGGATAGCCGCGTCGTGTTCCGAGCGGGCACGGAGTCGAGTTCCGAATCTCGTTGCGTACAAGTGAGGAGAGAAGATTAATGCTCGCCGCTCTCGATCTTGACCGATTTCTCTGGCTCGTTCGCGTCCTTACAACCCTTAACCAGTTGATGGCGCTAAAGCGCGTTAGTTCAGGCAACGCTCTCAAAACCAATACAATGAAAAGGGAAAAATAAAGGTACCTTCAACGCATCCTTTCGCGAAAACTGCTTGTCGCAGCTATGACAGGGATACGGCTTGACGGCAAGATGGATCCGGCTGTGTCGCTTCAGGTCGTGATTCCGGTTGAAACTTTGCCCGCATTTGTCGCACTTAAACGGGCGGTCGTTGGTTGGGCCCACGCCGACGCCTACACCCACGCCCATTCCGTGCATCGCGTGCGGCGGATGCCCGCCGTACATCTGCTGCATGCTAGCCACCAACCCGCTATTGAAGCCTGGCAGGAGCCCAGACTGCGGCGGGCCCATCAGCGACATCTGTCCGCCGGGGCTGTGGACATTGGACATGACAGGGCCGGTCATCGCCGGAAGGCTATATGACGGCCAGGGCTGGCGCTGATGGGGATAGGAAAGGTGCGTTGGCGGCGGCGGTGGAGGCGGAGGATTCGACGCGACTCGGGGCGGATGGTGCATGGCAAGCGGTGGCGGTGGTCCTGATGGCGCAGCCGGCGGGTATTGGTAGCCCGGCGGGCTGGAGAGGATGGCTCCATAGGCCGGTGCTGAGCTGGACTTGGCCATATATGGATCGTTCGACGGGACGGACGGGTGCGGATTTATCACTGGATGGCTGTGGGCAAGATGCGCAGCTGGCCCCGGTGCTGTTGCTGCTCCTCCCAGCTGCTGCTGAAACGGAGGGAGCTGGTTCATATCGTATGCTGACGGGATCGGGTCGGCGCCGGGGGTCGAGGTCGCCGGGTTACGATGGAGAGACGGATTGAAAGAAGGCGAGAAGGGATCTCGATTTGAATATGACGAGCCCAGGTTGGGCGTCCAGGATTGCCGGCCGGTCCCAGCGCTCCCACTATATGAGCCGGTGGCCCAGTACGAGGTGGATTCCGGCGACGAGGTGACAGCGGTCGCGGCGGTCGTAGTCGGCGCTGTGGCCGCTGCCGCTGTAGATGTTGTTGGGGGCTCCGGCTGGGATGCAATGACCGTCGGATTGGGAGGAGGGAGATGCGGATGGTGCAGCGAATACGGCAGCGGATGCGCCTGCGCCGGGTTCTTGCCCGGGGCCGCAGTGAACGTCGGCGCAGGCAGCTCAAAGGTCGGCAGTGGAGGAGCGCCGGGCCGTCGCGCGCTCAACGGTTGCTGGACCTCGAGGCCCGTCCCCATGCCCGGGGGGATCGCAAGGGTCGCCAGGTTTGCAGCGGCCGCGTCTCGAGTGGCCGCGACGGGCAAGACCGAGACGGGGACGCCGGTGAGCGTAGTGGGAGGAAAGGCAAGGTCGCCCAGCCAGAGTCGGTTCCCAGAGAGGGCGCCAGAGAGGTCAGGAGGATCCAGGGCGAGGAGATCGCGAGCGCGATCTTGAGGGCAGGCGGGCGAGGAGCGATCTCAAACCAGGAGACGATCTCAGGGTAGATCTCTGAAAGAGTAAAGGATCGGCCAGAGGGGCGGGAGAATGGAGAAGACGAGTGGCAGCTGGAGCTGGCGCTGGAGCTGGGCTGCTCGGCTGCTGGGCTGCTGGGCCGGCTAGGCTGCTAGGCTGCTGGGGTGGGGGAGTGGACGTGGATTAACACACACAGAGCATACCCAGTGATGACAGGAGCGCGATCAGGACAAAGGCATGGCGAGATCGGTCGGTCAGAGAGTCAGATCGCCCATGGACGACAGCAGACAAGAGCAGAAGCCAAAGAGCAGAGCAGCGAAGCAGAGGGGCAGCGGAGTAGGGGAGCAGAAGACCAGGGAGCAAAGAGCAGCAAGCAAGAGCAGAGCAAGAGCAGAGCAAGAGCAAAGCACGAGCAAGGCACGAGCAAGGCACGAGCAAGAGCAAGAGAGCAAAGAGAGCAAAGCAGAGAGACAAGCAGAAAGCAGAAAGCAGAAAGCAAAAGGCGAAAGGCAAAAGCAGCAGACCAGCGAGCGGTCAGATACGAGAGGAGACCGGCGTCTGAGTGTGAGGTTTGAGTCTGGTGCGGTCTGGGTCTGGCCAACGCGGGGGTGAAAAAATGAGAAACGAGAAACGAGAAACGAGCAACGCGAAATGGGCAATGGGCGAAAAAGCGAAAAAGGAGTCGCAAAAGAAGGAAAAAGAAACGAGAGGAGCAGGGCGACGGACGGGGTTCGCTAGAGAGTGATAGTAGGTACCAGAAGAGACAAGAATAGACCCCCATTATTACGGACATTAATCCATCGACGCTGAGTAGATAGTCTATCTTACTGCAGGACAGCGGACTGTCCATGATCTTGAGATCCTCCGCCGCCGTCTCTCTCTCTGGATTTTTCCCTGATGATCACTCGGCAACGTGGTTGACAGGGTAGTCCCACCGTTCACGGGCCTACGGAAGAATCGATAGACCTCGACGGTTGTGATACCAGTGATACCAGTGATAACAGCGACCGCGCGACGCTGCGACCGCGCAATGGCCGCAATGGCCGCAATGACTGCAATGACTGCGAAAACTCGAACGACGAGAATACCCTGACTACGTGACTACAGTGACCGCACCGCATTCCTGGCATGCTCGCAATGAGACCCGACAGCTGACCGAACGCAGGGCCAGTCTCGATCGATCAGCCAACGCTCGTATCCACGGTCAGACTCAGCGCGAACCAGGCAGGCCCAAAAGAATGGCATTCCCGCACAGCGAGAGAAACAAAGCGAGTGGTGACTGGCCGGTCAGGTGCCTGCCTGTGGGGGGACCATCCCGTGATCCGCGAATGAGCCAATGGCGGGCTAAGCCGGTTCCGGCTTAGCCCGCTTGGCCTTGCTCTTCTGGGCGGAGTGCATGGTTGGTTTAATCGGAGAAATGCGGGCCTGTCGGGTCTCGCCCGTCCTTCGAAGGCCGGCCATGATCCTAGCCCGCCAGACTCCCAGCCGGTTCAGTCTTCAGCCAATTCTCACGACCAACTCGAGAGTCTAGACCAGTTAACGGCAAGGCTCGCTCCGGACCATTCTGTCGGTGCCGGTGGGTCATGGCGGCCATGACAGCTCCTTTCTTTCAGGTTTCAGTCTCATCCCATGGTCGGGCCCGTCACTCCAGTCGGTGGTCGTCTTGGGTCGTCTTGTAGAAGGCGCCTGACTGCGCGACCCTGATCGGTCAAACTCTGTCGGTCGTTGTCTGAACCTTTGCTGGGGATACTGGTCGTGCCCGGCAGCAACGCAGCGCTGGCTGGTCGACGGCCGTCGATGGCCAGTCGCTGGCTGGCTGCTGGCCGGTTGCTGGTTGGTTGCTTTGTCCGGAGCTGAGCAGGCATTCTGAGACCCCCAAAGTTGAGCATTCCTGCACGTCGGTCTAGACCTGCCGATCTCCCCTTACTGAGGCGCGGCGAGCCTGGACCTCGACCACGGGACCGACGCAGGGAAATAAGATTAAACAAGGCCATGGCGGTGGCTGCACTGGGTGCACTGAGTGGCTGCGCTGGGTGGCTGTCTCATGGACTTCTGGGACGGCGTGGCGGTAGTTTATTTGACATTGGCTATGGGCTGGGACTGCACGTTCGACGTTCAGAGTGGGAGGCGTATAAGTACGCAGTGCGTAGTACGCAGAAGAACGCAGTAGTACGTAGAAAAGTACCAGGATAAGTACGAGGATGAGTACCAAGGTAAGTACTAAGAAGTACTCAAAAGTACTGGTACGTGAAGAGCGCGGTGCTGACGATCGCGGTAGTAGTTCTTCCTGGTCGGATCGAAAATATATATATCTGACAGCGGACAAGACTGTCAAAGCCAGCATGTCGATTGGGGATGTCGCTTTTGGAAGAACACTTTTTCTTTTATATGCTTTTGTATGTTTTTTTTACTAGAATACTGAAATATGATCGATATTGATACTAAGATCTGAGACCTGAGATACTGACGGCAATTCTACTCCATTGCGAGTTGTCGCATGCTAATGGACTGACTCCCGATAACCGTAGCCGATGAAGCCGATGACATCAACACGGGCTCTGATCGACCTCTCCTCTTCTTTCTTCTTCTACCACTTTAGCTTCTCTAGCTTCACTTCACTCGACTCACACTCACTCACACTCACAGTTCTCGTACGTCTCACTATTCGTCTTGGTCTCATGTTCTCCCGTCCGCTTCTAACCTACCCGCTCAGTAGGTCCATTCTCGCCTCGCTGAGACAACGTCCACTCCCGAGCTTCCCGTTCCAGTTCCAGACACAGTTCCAAGCAATTCGCTGCTCTTCCGCCATGTCCGGTGTTAGCAAGGCCTGCTGCTCGTCCGTCTCCCCCCAGATTCGTCGTCGGCTCGCTGACTCGTCTCGACAGCATCCCCCCGATCGTTGCCAAAGGCTACCAGCCGAAAGGTGAATACAAGACCATCAATGGCCTCAAGACATGTTCGTCCAGTCATCCAGCATGGAATCCGAGCATAGCTGACGAAAGCAGACGTGACCGGCCCCTCAGATGCCACTAAGGCCATCCTCGTCATCTACGGTACGTAAACCTTCAACCCCAAACCCCAATCCTTCAAACTCCAGGATCTCTCAACTTGCTAACGGTGCTAGACATCTTCGGCTTCTTCCCTCAAACCCTCCAGGGCGCCGATATCCTCGCTACCTCATCGAAGCAGAAATACCGCATCTTCATGCCCGACTTCTTTGAGGGCGAGCCCGCAGATATCACCTGGTTCCCGCCCTCCAACGAAGACCAGAAGAACAAGCTCGGCAACTTCTTCCAGACAAAGGCGGCGCCTCCCAAGACCCTCTCCAAGATCCCCGGCGTCGTGTCGGAAGCAAACTCCTACGCCCCTTCTGGTGGCGCCTTCGAATCATGGAGCATCCTGGGCTACTGCTGGGGCGGCAAGATTACCGTTCTCTCGTCGGGTTCCGAAAACAAGACGTTCAAGGCCGCCGTGCAGTGCCACCCTGCCATGCTGGACCCTAACGATGCCAAGGGCGTGAACATTCCTATGGCGCTGTTGGCGTCCAAGGACGAAAAGCCCGACGACGTCAGCCAGTTCGGCGCGAACTTGAAGGTGGACCACTATGTCGAGACTTTCCCGACACAGATCCACGGATGGATGGCCGCTAGAAGTCAGTTGGAGGATGAGCAGGTGCGGAAGGAGTATGAGAGGGGATATCAGACCGCGTTGGACTTTTTGGCAAAGCATGCCTAGACAGGTTGTTCTCCACTCAGCCTGGTAATAGGTGTAGTGCGCAGTCTACGTAGGCTAGTAATTGATCTACTGTCTATCGATCTGCATTGGTGAGAGACATGCGTTCAATGGCAATGCATGATGGACATTCGCTCTTCCATCGAGATCTGTGTATGGAGTCTGTGTACGGATCCAATCGAGCCTTTCACAATGACGTGATGTGTGAAACATTCATCAGAGATTGGAATCGGACAGACCACTTAAGCAAAAGGAGCGTCATGCCACGTCGACAACATGGTAGGCTCAACCTACCAGCCCTATAGATTACTTCCAAGTTACCTGGGGCCAAAACCTAAGCCTATCTGAACCTCGTTACGATGCTTCTCCAGCAGCTCCCAATGATTCTACATAGACTTAGGTACATCAAACTCCTGCAGTAGTTAAGCCGGTCGAGAAAGTTGGAAACTCTATCTAGCGCCTACCCCATCCAAACTCTTTCAGCGCCCGCTATCCTATGACAAACGTCAGCCGCCGTCTCCCCAAGACTAGAGATTGACGGTGTCAGTAGGCGTTTAAAAACTTGATATCAGCCTCAATTGACATGATACCAAAAGTCTATCTTCCAACGGTGGCCAACCCTGGCCTAGCCCCCCCCTACGAAAAATCATGCCTAGATCTAAAAGAGGGATCAGAGGAATGTTGTTGTGATTAGCATAACATCGAAAGAAATCGGGGAAATGCTAATCTGAAGGCTCCTGGTTGAGTATGAGATAGGGCAAGGGCGCGGTCAGCCCTGAGGTGCCACAGACACTGCCCGCCGGCCCTGCATGTGTTCGTTGGATTGAAGTCATGGACAGACGTTCGCATGCCATGCATATGCAGATGCGCATGCACATACGTGACCGTTGATGTTCGGTTGGAAGGTTGTTGTATATGTACGAGGACGAGGTGAGCCTGTTTTCTAAGTCGAGAGTTTACTATGGAGTATGGTATCATAGGAGGCAGCGACGCGCGAACAGCCTACTATGCCCTCACTCCTGGCTCTGCTCTCCGTCTAGTCCTGCCTGGCACCTGCCTCCTACATAAGTATCACAAGTACCTGGTCTTATGTGTCACAACCCGGCTCGGAACACTGCCGACTGCAGGTCCGCTTGAGACCGCTGTCGCTGGCGTCTACAGAACATTACGTCGCAGGCACAAGGGAGGACAGTTATTCCTGATTGAACAGGAAATGGGGGGATGAACTTTATGTCGTGCGTCATAAACGCACATTCAAGGCTATGCTATGTTATCAGACGCGTAGCGTCCCTTTCACCGGAGCATCTATCAGCAGCTCGAGGCCTTGCCACGGGTAATGCGTTGCTGCGTGCAGATATGGCACCAGTTCTGCTAGATTGCTCGGTCCTTGCTTTAAATATCTGAACCTGATAGTATGGCAGGTGAATGTGAGGGTGCTGCAGACTTCTCACGACACTCACATAGTTGAGTATCTTTGAATACAGACCAGGCCTTAGGTGAGAGACTTGAACTCAATCTCTGGAGTGGTCGATTGGAGCGAGTTAGTGAATACGGAAACAGTCTTACGACGATGCGCCGGTTGACCACCCAACGTCTCCGTACTAAATGATGAACGGTGCAAAAAGAACTGCGCGGTAGGGAGCTTCCAGCGCATAGAGTACCCCTGTAAAGGCATCGCATCCGTCCCCAGAACCGCGGACCGAACATTCGCACGGGTTATGGGTTGAGGTATCGAGCAGGTGCGATGGGACCCAGACAGACATTGCGTCTCTGACAGCCACATAAGCAGCGGAGAGCTGTGAAGCGGATCTTCAACAATTTTCTCATTCCAAGCACCCTTCCTGTACCCTGTTCGCCTATGACCAGCAGAGGGGCCCTGGCCGTCTCGCATCGTTATCTGTTTTGTATACATGGGAACCTCTCGCTATGAAGGCCAAAGTATCTATTATATGGCCATCGACAATCGTACCAGAGGGACAGGATGACGACGAGGGGCGGGTTTGTGGTTCTCATGAGCTGGAGGGACTGATAGACTGCCCGGGTGGTGACATCGTGCAGGGCCGTTGTGTAGTGTCGTTAAAACACGTATACGCAAGGCTAGCGGAGGGTTAGACGCTTGGAATCGCTCGTCAATTAGACCTGGGCTGGCTGAGATTGATTTTATGCAGCGACATTCGGGTCCAATCTATCCATATACCCGGTCCAAACAGCCTCGCATTGCGCTGAGCAGGAACGGGGTAAAAAATCAACTCGACGCTCAGCAAGTAGGACGGCAATCCCGGCGACGCCAGCGGCTAACTGACTGCAAGCCCAGATGTCTATAGGCGAACGCGCTCCGGCATTTCATTGCTGGTAGATCTCGCAGTGTACTGACTCCATGTCGCAAGTCGCGCGACGACACCAGAGCCTACCAGATTAGACGTCGCCTGCCGGCTGGGGCTGGAGCAAGGATTCCATGAATTGGTTCACCCCATCAAGAAGACCACTAGAGTCAGTCGAGTCCGTCGATTCAGTCCGGCCTCGTCTTCTGCCGTTTCCGCAAAGCACAACGAACAGGTTCGTCCATTCAGCCGCCGACACCGTCCCAGCGAGCCAGCCGTTCTAGTCACCTCGCGCTGTCGAAGCAGGACATCTGTGCCTTGATCGCTCCACTTCCGACCGGCAGGCGACCGACCCGAGTTGAGAGCAGACAGCTGGCCGTGCACCGTTCAGCTAGGGCAAGTTCATTTCAACGACCCTCTCCCTGCAGTTGCCATTACTTGAAAGCCAAACGGCTACTTATCGGGCCCACTGTCTGCTCCTCGCACGAGATCGCTCGAGTCTGCGCTATTCGGCGTGGTCCTGAGTCAAGCAAGTCAAGCAAGCCGAACAAGTCGAGTAAGGGCGCACTGGCCAGGACATGTAGTCACTCGTCGCCTATCATGATGGGGACAGTCGCATCTCGAGTGAGACAGGCTGTATGAGAGTGGGACGACGCGGCCGCGATGTCTCAACGTTTATCCAACTTCGAGTCATGGACGAGCCTGAGAACCCTGAAGATTCTTCGACATCAATAATTAATTGATTATGGAGTCACTCCAGTCAGTTAGTCCCCCAATTCATGCAGCGCAGGTCAGTCCCATCTGCCGATGCGACATTCACGTGTCCGGAAAAAAAATGGGGAGACGACTCGGTTAAGAGGAGTTGAAGACCAGACGCATCTTCACCACAGCTAGCGAGGAGTGTTCGCTACCAAAACCAAGCATCAAGATGGACAAGATCGACCAAGGCTCATTTCGGGGACTGCAAGCGGCGCAGTATGATGAACGCCGTTTACCTACTCGAAGAGGCGAAGGCTGACAAACCTGAACCCACAGCAGTGGACGGTTCCCACGGCTTCTCCACAAAGGATACTGCCGAGTGTGAGAGAGTTCTTTGAGTTTTCCGGTCCAGGGCCACAGGCGATGGGACCAGAACTTGACATCTTAGCAATCAGCGCATCGAGACTAGCCCAGAAAGGCCGCCACGACCGAGGTGAAGCACTGAAGAGCCACAGAGCGCGCTCGCGCAGAGCCGTGGAGCTCGCCAGAGCAGCGAAATTTCCGAACAGGATGCACAGGGTCAGTATTCGTGAACGTAGTTATACTGCCTCCCAGTCCATTCGCACCGGGGATTTGCCGGAGAACAGGAGCCAAGAGCGCTGGCAAACGAACCAGGACCGCATCAGAGTCAGCACAGTCAAGTCAGAGTGTGATTCAGATTGATTGCTTGCGGGCATGGCTACGCGCATGGCAACGCGCACGATAGCTATGGTACAGTACAAAGAAGTGAGCAATGCTACTACGTATGCTAGACTGTCCGAGTCAGTCAGTCTAGGGCCCGGCAGGACGCGTAAGATCGGGTCGAACCGTCGGGTTCAGGCAGTGGAGCACCACATGGTGAAGCTGAAACAGCAGTGAAGCCGGGGGTCTGACCGTCTCAGTCAGGGCAGAGGATAATACGACCAGGACCTCGCTCCCTGGGCCTCCTGGGCTCTTGGGCTCCGTCCACTACACCGTAGACAGTTGGGCCTAACCGATGGTCCTCGGACAGACCCTGAAACGGCAACGGCTGCGAGGCGAAGGATCTCCGCTTGGCTGCCAGCCACGGAGATTATTTTCTGCTTCGGGGTCTGGCTGTTATCAGATTGCTACCTCGATGGTACTCCATAAGAACGTTAGATGTCACGATCTGGCGCGTCCAAGCACCCTGGTTCCAGACTCGCTCGGCTTATCATTGCAGGACACGCTGTCTCCTCGTATGCTCCGTATGCTCCGTATGCTCCGTACGCCTCGTATGCTCCTATACGCTCTGTATGCTGTGTATGCTCTTGGATGCTCTCGTGCGCTCGGGGAGGACACGCCTGCACTTGGTGCTTCCAGAACGGTACGTCGGGAAATTGCCGGTTATACCGGGTTTACTGGCTTTCCTGCTTCCTACTTCCTACTTCACTACTTCACGCGAAGCTGGCGAGTCGTGCGAAACATGCCGGCAGAGAGAAACTGCTAGGGATCGCCGCATCAGCATCCCAGATCTCGCGCCTTTGGGTTTCGACTATGGACGGTCACATCGGCTTTCGCCTTCCGGGGCCATTGGGGGAGGGTGCGGGTACAGTTTCTTCACGTAGCGTACTAGGACAGTCTGGAAATACGCGATCATCTAGAATCTGCGCAAAAGTGGAGTTATGCAGTTATTATGCATTTGCCTGTCGGGGTTAGTTCGAACTCCAGTATGGGAGAATGGGGATGAGGACCGAGCAGAACGGTAGCGGGTCCGCCGACCACTTGCCCTCTGAGAGCACCTTTCCGAGAGAGGCTACGGCTAAAGCTGCGAATGCGACGGGAAGTGCCAAAAAGGCGCCAAAAATGTCCAAAAAATGCAAAAAAAGTGCCAAATGCCAATGCAAACTCAAACCCGTTTCCAGACGCCCCGAAGAACAAATGCGTCGGTCGGCTGTCGGTGCTGGACCCTGGATTCATGCTGCCCGGTATGCCAGCCTGGCCAGGGACGCCGTCGCAGCGCCGCCGCAGCGTCGACTCGACCTGTCAGAGAACCTCACCTTCAGGCACCGTACCAGGGCTCATATTCCCGGGATCCGAGACGGTGGCTCCCAGTGGAATGCGCGGGTTTCATCGGATCCCATTCAATCTCATTTGCTGATATAATTAGGCCTGACGGTGGCCTGGCGCTGACTGGCGACTCGTCAGCCAACCCACTGATCGTGACCTGGGACACCGACTCAGCATTGAGGCGACAGATCGTCAGGCTGATCTCTCTGGTCGACGGTCGCCCAGAGCCAGAGCCAGAGCCAGAGCCAGAGCCAGAGCAGGCTCAGCAGGCTAGCCAGCCCTGCATGTATCTGCAAGGGGAAGTTGTCTGAATCTGCCCAGCTGCTGGGCCTGCTGAGCCCAGGCGAGCAGCCGGCCCACTAGGATGCAGAAATTGCAGAGAAATTGCAGTTGACCGAAAGCTGTCATCCTTAATTAAACCTTCCTGATGGCCCACTGACAGCTCGGCTTGTCCACCGGCGTCCCCACGATGCATCGCGAGATATTTCATGCGGCGTCTTGTACTCGATTCGTCAGTTCTACTTTCAGTAGAGAGCCACTAGATGCGATGGTATCGTGCTCCTCGAGGGCCTGGGGATGCCGATGATGGCATCATGGTGTGATGGCATGGGATCGCATGGATTGCATCAGAACATGGGTGGAGACGCTGACGAGTGCAGCCTTCGAGAAGACTGGAGGGTCTGTTTCATGTTTGCGCTAAACCAGATCGGGCTGCTTCTGCTTCAGCAACGGCTCGTGATTGGTACCGGCTAGCATAATTGCCCCCACTACCGGTGTCCAATCAGAGACCGTCACTGTACTCTCAAAGCACCGCAGCGAAAATCGCAGGAATAGTCGCCTCTTCAAGCCTCTTCAGGCTCCTGACTTGAGCCTGACAGGTCATGCCCTGAGGGGAAAAAGCACTCGGTTAATGTAACCCAAGTCCCACGGAGGTTCGCCCTCATCTGCTTGCACATCTTGCATCTGCATATTCTGCTACTTATACCTGCATACTCTAAAGATAGGTAAAAATAGGTAAAGATAGGTAAAGATAGGACGTGATGAGAAACGGTAGGAACTGGTAGGACAATGGTAGGAGGTAGAGGTAGGAGGTATACTCAAAGAGTAGCTACTCAGTAACTACTCAGAGAGTACTAGACTGAGATGATGACATCCAGTCAGTCATTCAGGGATCCCCCACGCCCGCTAGCCGAATCCAGTCACGTCACAGATCTGGATCCATGGACATGGCGATGGTTGGGGATCCCAATTATCCTCCGGATGGATTCGCTGCGCCAGCTCCCAGTCTGGCGTATGTAACTCGGTCGTATGTCGTATGCTAAGTCGGGCATAAGGTAGAATAAGGATGGGGGAGAGAGGGGAGAGAAGTAGAGTCAGATAGACAGGGAGAGTGTGAGAGCGAGTGAGAGTAAGAGTGAAAGCAAATAGGTCACTTCTGCCACGCGGCGTTCAGGGCGAACGAGCATGCGATTCATGGTTCCGCGGTAAACAAGCTCGCTGGGTCGTCCCTGCCGCATGTAGAGATACGGAATCGCTATCTATCTGGCGGTTCTAGCAGTTCTAGCAGTTCTGGCAGTTCTGGCAGTTGGCAGTTGGCAGATGGCAGTCCATTTGGCAGTGGCAGTGGCAGCCCGAGGAAATTACCTGGCAATGTCGTCCTGCGGTATATGCAGCGCCTCAACTACCGGAGCCATGCATGATCATCCCCGTTTCGTTCAGCATCCTCTTAAAAAGGCCAGGATGGAGCGCCAGATTCAGTAAGAGCACTGTAGCTGTGCTCCGTACCGGAATGATAACCTTCCTGTCGAGTCCCTAGTCTCGTCCAGCGCTGCTACCACTATCCACTTTTTTTCTGTGCTCTTTGATGTCATTTCACAGCCTTATTTCTGCCAATTCTGCCATTATTATAATTATTATTATCCTGGATTTTATTTTTTATTTTATTTGGTCATTTCCGGCCAAGGTGTATTCGTCCTGATCCCACCAACCAGCCTAAACCCCCCTTTCCCACGCAGTTCCTCACAGAACCGCCAAACGCAACAGAACCCAATCTTAATCGTCTTAATCTTAAATATATAGAGAGATTGGTCTGGCAGACGGACTGAGAAAAGAATCCCGCGACATTGTCCTTCCCTCATCTCTTCTCTTCGTCTTCGCTTCCTCGCCCATTCCTTCCTTCCTTCACTTTATAGACCTAATTTATCTGGTTTTCCCGGTGGATTGCTGCTGCTTGTTTCATTTTTCATTTTTTATTCCTTGGTTCTGATTCCCAAGACTCCAATACTTTCTAATCACTCCTTACTACATATTCTATCTATCTATCCTAATTAATCCTCCGCCAACACTTTCGAGTGAATTTCTCCGCTGGACGTCCGATAGTGGAATCGGCCACGACGACACGAGACCACTGCAACCAACCAACAACGACTGGAATCGCGAAAACAATATAGACTGCAGTCCTGTTCCCTAGTGCCGGGTCTCGACTTAATTCGGTTGAAACACCTGCGCTGCCCCTCGATTTGAGAGTCAGTCCATACAGTCGACGCTCTTACTGCATCGGAAGGGTGGAGTACCACTGCTGAAACGAGTGCCAACGATCCTCACGCCCACGCCCACGCCCACTCCCACCTCACCAGCCATCGCGCACTCGTCTTGATCGATGCGCGACTTTCTGTAGTCGAGACGACACCGATTATTACCCCTCGTCCGTCATTTCCTTGAATGGCGGCTTCGCTCGCCCGCTCTATCCTCCAGCTCAGCTCCCGCTCCCACATCTCCCCGATCCCCGGCCTTTTGATGCGCCTGCTCTAGGGCTGGTCGACTTCCCCAGAAGCATGACTACGGCTGTTGAGTGCATGACATCGATCACCGTCTCTCAGACCGCCGTCATGGATCCCTCCGCCGACAAGAAGCGCAACAAGCTGGGATACCATCGCACCTCTGTCGCATGCGGTCAGTGGCCCTCCCTCCCCCATTGTGTCCCCTCCATTGCCCGTTGCTTATCCTGCTCCAGTCCACTGTCGACGGCGCAAGATCCGGTGTCTTGTTGCCGCAGACGACGCCCAGGGCCGATGCGAAAACTGCATTCGTCTGCGCAAAGAGTGCCAGTTCTTCCCGGTGGACCAACAACCGCCGATTGAGAAGAAATCCCGTCCCAATTCCCGCATCGAAACGATCTCGAATGATCCGTCAACGGCTTCATCGTCGCCTCCGACTGTCTCGGGCGAGCAGACGGACGCTTACTACCACTACCAGCATATGCCCTTGAGCGCCGGCCAAGACGTCGCGGCGTTCAATGCCGCGCCGTACGCGAATCCAATGGCTCCATTCGCGCCAGGTGGGTATCATCAGATGGAATCAGGGTCAAGTGTCTCGCCACTGACGAGGTACGGCGCAGGTGTAGATGCGACATCGACCCCCAATCCGATGGACCCATCCGTCCCCTGGGACGAGTTCACCACCCTGCCCTCAGACCCGCAGATGCTGGCGACGATGTCTGCCGCAGGGAAGCCCATGGTCAGCGTCAACATGCCTCACCAGGCTCATGTCTGGAGCCAGCCTGCGACCCCGATCGCCGCAATGCCGCCCAACACCCAGCTCCCAGGCGCGCCCACCGTGCCCTCACAACCACAGCCTCTGAGCCCGTCGTCGCCCTACACGGTGCAACCCGACGGCTCCGTCTCGGTCTGGCAAATGGCGCAGACTCCCACTCGATCGATGACGTTCCCTGCCCAGCCGAACATGCCCGCGCAGTATCCCAGTCCCGGCGGCTTCGCACAACCCATGCCGCCCGACCTCAAGCGGCGAGTGACCAGTCCCGGTCAAGGGTACCCTATGCACCCGCAGAGCCCCCCGGCCGACCTCCAGGGCACGTCGGTTCCAGTCACATATGCCGCGCAGCCGGCAGGTATGGGATACCCCGGGTGGCAGGATATGAGTGGGGTAACACCGGTGAATATGGTCCCATACCCGGTATACACGGACGCACAGCAGGCACAGGCCGCGTACGGCAGCCCTCTGATGGGGCCTGGCGCTGGACATGGACACCCGGGGCAGCATCAATAACATCCGTGGGAAGAACAACATCCAAAAATCGGACTTAGACGAAGGAAGGGGACAATTCAGCGAGGAGCGACGGTTTCTATTCGGTTCGGTTTGGTTCCATTATACACTATCACCATCTATACCCGTTGGATATCTTGCATTATGCATTTCTTTGGGTTTCATACACTTCGTCTGGTGGGTTATCTATACACTGGCTGGCGGTTCTACCAGCTAAGCATTAGCGGGCGCAATGGGGTTGGTTATGTTTGGGTGGCTTTTTTTCCATATCCACTTCCATTTTCTGTTTCATATCATTCAGGTTTTGATTGTCATCTGTCTTGTCGGATTAGAGTTGCATTATGTTTAGATCTCCCTGTATTGGATCCATGCTATGCCGGTCTCTCTTTCCTTGCGGGTTTCTCCGTCTGATGGCGGTCTTATGAGCTAGAATGGAATTACCTTGTCAGCAACGCAAGGTGGGTCGTTAGTATGCTACTGCTCCTGTACTTACAAGCTCTATCTACACCATGCAAAGAACCCTATCTATTCTGTACGGTTAGCACCAGCTAGCGAGTATCCACTCATCCGAGCAGGTCTTGGGTTTCCTGTAGCACGAACATGCAATGTGGCAGGACTATATGGTATCTATATATGTGAAGGCCGTACCTGACACAGTCAAGTCATGTGAAGACTTTCACCATCCACCATGCTATACCTATCTGCTTCTCATTTAGATCTAACCCCGGGGCCAATACAAGATTGGGTCGTCCGCTGGATGCGAACGTGAAGGGCGGAATAGCTGAGTCCTGGTCCTGGAACTTCTACGTTGGTTCCAGGTAGGGCCCAGTCCGGCTCAGACTAGGAGTCAAGACAGGGAGTTAGGGCCGTATGTACGAAACAGGCATCTGTAAGCTCTGATTATATAAGGGTGCCACTGTCAGTTCTCCCAGCACAGTGTAAGTGCCTTCGAGGTCATGGATGCAGTGACTTGATGAAGACAAGACAAACTAGAAATAAGAAGAACATATGGGAAAACTAAACTAAACTAAACTAAAGTAAAATATTATTGCCCTGCTGGGATTTACTCACCTGCGACTGCGTTGTATCTATCTGCTTACCTACCTAAGCTCTCGTGGTACACCGGTAGAGACCATGAAAGTTATTGAGGTAGTGGCTTAGCAAAGGTAAAATCTCAACCCAGCTCAGCAATAATTATCTGGGCTCCTGAGATGTCGTAAAGGACACTAGGTATTGAGCACTGAAGGCGCAGCCGGGATACTTGATAGCTGGCTAGAAAAGATCGGTTAACCGCCTACGGTAAGTACCAGTAGTACTATCGTTCTCGGCTCAGACTGGTGCAGTTACTCTGTTTTATTCTTGATCTCGATAAAGTATAGACGAGAGGGTCGCGAGGCCGTGGGGGGTTACTGAAGGGTAATGCAGATAAGTAGGTCTCGTCGTACGTACATGTATTCTTCAAGGTCAGAATATAGTCTCGATAGTCATCCTCGCCGTCCCCAACATCAATGAATCTGGCCTTATCGACCCATAATCCCACTCAGCTTAGATTTTACACCAGTCGGGAAAATCAGGGCCACGGTGAATCGACAAAGGGCGTCTTGAGCACCGGTCGAAAGAAACCGGCACTGTCGAACAAAATCTAATCTAGCTCTCTGGAAAGCTTTGCGGTGGGAGGTGTAGGTCAATACTATGCTCTATCTTCAAAACACTTGTTATTCTACAGGGCACTACACTCTCAATTATTATTGAGCCGTATGGGCGATGGCCACGGCGGGATAACCTGACTACTACGGTGGATTTTCACTGCTCTAATATCCACGGACTCTCTATTTAAACATTCCCATATATTACGGGGGGAACCGGCAGCCAGCTTCCAATCAAACTCCGTAGGCTTGGATCAGACAGGAGGCATGGTCGTGTCTGGGAGTAAAGAGTGCATCTGGCAGGTGCAATATATATGCCCCGGGTAATGCTCTCCTGTCGAGCTCTCAGGAGATTGGACCAGGCACTACTTAGTCCCAAGCCTTATAGGAGGACGCATTAATGCTGTCTCAGCTATATGGACCTTTACTCTTGAGCAGATCTACCCTGTCTGATTTACAATAATGGTAGTTGCAGGGTTTAAGCTTCAGTGAGCACCTGTATTTCATGGATGTTGTGCCGTTCAAAAAAAGCGATATAGAGCACCAGATGGGAATAACTGTGCATTAGCAGACGCAGCCGGGTAGGCATCCTGGATGGTTGTATCATCGTGTACATGGATCACATACTTGATAAGCGATAAATCACGTAACCCATTCATGAATACAGAAACAGATACATATACAGATCAGTACGTTTGCCTCGGCCTGGTTACTTCATGTTCTCTTGCTCACAGGTGTTCTCGGTCTCAGTTCCTTACCCATCTTGAGACAAAAAAGAGCAAGAGCATATCTACAATACGATAGTTGGGCGGAACCTACTTGTCTCCTAATGGTGGCTCCCGGCTGAACCCACCGAGAGATTACCGCGTTCGCTATGAAGTTTTCCAGTGCTCTCAAGACGAAGCTGAATCGTATGCGTATCGGTGTAGCATAGTGGACTGGGCCACAACCACAAACGCAGTGCATGTTGAACTTAGCTTAGTCAAATGCCAGGAATCAATGTTTCCGATCCGTTGGGTCGAGGGGATGGACAGATAACCAAAAATGGTACAAGACATTTAGAGGTATAGATCCTCTTGGTGCCCAAAGGTGGCCGCGTCATTGTGCTTAGTGCGCCGAATCAGTGATTCTAGAGCCATTCAGCTCGAAGTCGAACTCCCGTCTGAAATCCAACTCGACATGGCATATGGTGATTGAGATTTGTCGAGTGAACAAAAAGTTGATGACCGGAGAAGCTCTTCAGATAATCCGGCTAGGTTGCTGCTGATTCTCAACATCATCCTGCTATCGTGGTCTTCAATATATCAAATCTTGAGCACCGAGTCGGCAACCCAATAATAGCGCAGTTGAAGGAGGGCCAATCAGGAACAAACAGACTAAGAACTAAACGCGATAGACCCTCTGACGTCGGCTCTACCAATTGGAGAGGGCAGGTCGAGATGTGTTGATCGCTGCGTTGGATCCGACCCCTGCTTATCTTATAACAAGCAGGGATGCTATGCCGGATGGAAAGACGGAATGACCACGTTTCTCCGCGGTGAAAGGCAGTGATAAGAATCCGAAAAAGGCAGGTGAAAAGCCTGAAGAGAAGGAGCCCTCAATGCAGCGATTCCCAAACGAGGAAACGAATGTGGTTTTGCAGTATTGAACAAAGGCACTGAGCTCTGGATGTCTGGGGTACGATTGCGGAGAGATCAACCCAACCGCCCCTACGCAGTCCGATTGGAATCCATCTCGGTACCATTGGTAGCAATTCGATAGGCCAAGATTGAGATTGAGCATAGATAAACATGCAAAGCATATCATGCACGTAATCGGCCCTGACGGTTGCCTCCAGGTCTTAGCAAGGGTCAGAGGGACTAATCTGACGTGGATTTGCTGAGGCTTATCTTGACGCTGCCGTTGGCAAATGAAGATGTCGAGTTGAACCGGTTATCTCGATAATCACGTCTTCAAAACGAGGGGCCGATACGCGGCTAGATAGATAGGTCCATCGCTCGCAGGCTTTGATAGTGATTACGCTGTCTTTCTCTCCCTGAGACTGCGGTTGGTTAGCGTTGCTTCTCTGACAGCTCGGCAGCAGTACAAAACCCGGGACATTCCCATTGGATTGGCGAGCGTTGGTGCGAGATACCAGGAGGGGATCTCTTCGTCCTCTTACCAGATCCCTGCGGGAGTAAAGGGCGAGCCGTACATATAAGGTCGCTTGATGGCAATGAGAGACACGAGCGACCTTCATCCTAGCTCAGATTGACGCCCTTCAGCAATCTGCTTTCTCCACCGTCTCCACGGATCATCCGCCAGAAGGACAGTCCGCTGTCTTTATACTAGGCAAGTGTTCACGCATACGCTACTCTATCTCCACGGCCTTCGGCACTCCAAGCTCCCACTGCAGCTTAATCAGGATCCTGGGCTCACCAACGGCACCGACGGCATTGTAAGACAATCTCGGTCTCCGGCTACCGTTACGAGAGCGCTTACAAAGGCGTTGAGGCTATGGCTCACCACGCCAGCGCCGTCCGTCCAGAACCCAGCTCAGATCTCACACTCGGTTCGTCGAGGTGCGCCTGCCCTTATTACTTTATTGCTGTCGTCTGCAGCGTTCTGCGGCCTGCTCCGAGATCCGGGCAGGGATGTGCCGTATTTCGTTTAATATCCGGCTACCGAGCTTTTTCCCCATACCCGCCGCAGCCGCCAAAAAAAAAAAAATCCCTGTACTCGATTTCGAAAACACTCCTGGTCGCCTCATCGAATCTGCAAGGCGCTCTGGTCAGGCAAATAGTGTGGGGAGTATCTTCCGTCGAGTGATCATGAAGAGGAATACGCTGTTGGCGAGATGCATTTGATCTTGGGGCGAAGATAATGCTTGTGATGACGATACTCGGTAGCCTACTGGAATGATTCTTCCCCATGGACAGCAGGTGGTCCAAGTGACGGCCCGCGTCAGATCCACTCCATTCGCATCCGGGGAATACGGTTCAAGCTGAGCCAACCCATCATAACGAAGGATTAATCATCCTGCTCCTGTTGGTGGACGTTGAATCTTGAAGGCAAAATACTGCCTGCGGGGTATGCGCCAAGGCGACCTCTCCAGGTATGGTCTATGATCTATGGTGGTCTGAGCCTCTCTATGGGTATTTCTGAGGGCTTTTCTTGCGGATGGTGTCCGCTCAAGCTTGCAGCGACACAGCGAGGCGGATGAGTCTTTGCGAGTCCACCACTTAAAGGTGCTTTTTGATGGTGGGACAACTTCGCCGCATAGCAGGAGGGATTTACACCGGCGAAGTTTCAGGCATGCGCACAACTGCTTTTTCGGTCGGTCTTGTTCTTGAAACTTAGAGAGCAAGATCAGCGTTCGGCTGGGGAAGGTAAAGTCGACTAGAATCCTGGTCCCTGAATCAGGAGACGGGTCGTGAAGGTACCATGTGGCGCCGTCGTGCGGCGGAGGAAGGTCATCAAAAGAAACGAGTGCGGACAAGCCGGAATCGCTACCGCTTGATCTTAATACCGCGATTCTGCGAAGTACTCCCCCCCTCCCCCCCCCCGGGCTGATATGGGCGATCGCGACCGCCACCTCATCCACTTTTGGACGTCTTATCGAATGCGCGGACTGCGTCTATTTGCCACCCGGAGCCTGGGAAATGGAAATTTGCCTAACATGATTCAGAATCTGACGCGTCCCTCTGCCGATGTCTGTCATTCCACCCCGTCCTGCACTTGTCCGGGGTTAGTCTTAGCGGTAGACAAAGTCCCCGGCCTGAACAGCTGCACCGTCCGGTTTCCTTCGCTGGATGGTTTTTGAGTCGTTGACCAAGGGTAATTACGCCGAGGTCCTTTTCCTATCAGCTTATCAGGGCGCCAGTGGAACCGCCATTACAACCGCGTGGGATAAGGTTGCCTGGCGAATGATCGAGTGTGGATTTTGACTGTGGACCTCATGCCTGGCTCCAGAGTGTGTATTTTGCGGGGCCGCCAAAGTTCGAAGGCTGCGATTTTGGAGTCGAAGACGGGCTTATCGAATTGTTCTTCCGAGGCTAACTTCTCCTGGACTGCAGTGCTTCACGCGCGGCTCGCCACCAAGTTTGTGTCGCAGGATAATAATATCGAAACGCCTCTAGCACTGTCAGCACGGACTGTCTCCGACTCATTTGCCCAGGTCCATTTCGTACTTTAGTGGCTAGTCGTGGGCCTGATGCTTCCTGGCTAACCTCACTTGGCCTTGGCAATCGCACTCTGCGCTCGTTCATTCGACCCCGTCACGTTGCCACAGCAGGAGCCGTCAGCCTGAGGAAGTATGGGGAGGCTCTTCCTGACGCGGTCGTGAATCCTCACCGGCTCAGTTTCCTCGAGACGGAAGAGGGATGGAAATCGCCGGTTCGGTATGGATGGACACTGAAGCAATCGTCCTGATACGACGGGATTACTGAACCCGGTACGGCTGACAAACACTGCTGGAGGACCCCAAGAATAAAACGAACCAAAAAAGGATGGAACAAGGCTGGAACAAGACTTGAGACTGTTGAAGCCATCAGTTCACTACTCAAGCTGACAAGGCACCCGCAATCCAATACGACTACTGTCAGCCTTGTTGAGGATTCGAATATGGATGAAGTTGTGGACTGTCAAAGCTAAAGCTCAAGGTTGGTTGTGTTGGTTGCTGAAACGGACTGACAGAACGGTTGTTACTGTACTTCATTACGGTTTTGTACAGATCTCGGGTAAGATAGGAACCGACTTCACTACCAACTCCATCAGAACCCAACCTCTGGCAAGCCTCTTCGCCTTCGAACACCAGAACATCCTTGAATAAACATGGTTCGATGATGATGTTACCTGCGACTCAAGGGACCAGCGATCAGGCTCCGTACCGTCTCCGCGAAATCGCCGTTGCGCGTGCCATCAAGGCGTCATCCATGCCTGGCTCCGCACGGTTTCGAGACTCCCGGGTCTACAGTCTGGCTGCCGGAGCCTTCGGGCATCAACACTAGCTCTGTTCATCTCGGCATGCCTCCGGACCAGCCGGACTGCCCGATATCGTCCGCCCCGCTGCGCTCTCTCAGAGTTCTCGAAGCCATGTGCCGTGTGGACTCTGTGCCCGTCCTATATCGGGAAGCTGGGGCGCAGCTCGACTCCGAGACCGCGTGCTCTCTGCTTGCCTAGCTCTGTCGTACTCTATACTACTTGTAGTTGACAGCCAATATATTTCAGAGAAGTGCCGGTTTCCTCCTGCATCCAAGTTTCACCCAGAGTGCCGGCTTGTCTAGACTTCTAGGGCATTGGGTTTCCAAGGGAAATGTGTGCATTAACTCAGGGTCGGAGCCAATGGAAGTAATACGGCAAAATTGCGGCTAATGGACCAAGCATTGACGGCTCAATCGCACGAGTCACAGACCGAGTCAGTCGACAGCTAAACTGTCAGTGCGCTAGCCTGAAATACCGTAGCCGACATGCAACTGCAGAGGCTTGGATCTGCTAGAGTGCCAGAGACAGCGATTTGCTTTGGAACGATCTAACGCCATTGGTGGGCCGTCCCCCATTGGTACCACCACTAGCAGGGGTAAGGCTGGGTACTTTTTGGTACTTTGAATCAACAGCGGAACACCAGAACACCAAGATGCTCGTGTACGGCTACGGAGTACAGATGTGCGGAGAACGGACCCAGACACAAGCATAAGGTACTGCGAGTTGCAAACGACCTAGACGACCTAGACTATGTTCGGTCACCAATTGGAGACGTCGGTCTGGGTATATATTAAGCTCGAATTAAAGTGGAATCGAACCCTACGGCGTCCACTCGAGTGCTCTCCGTCCGGGACGGAACCTTACAGCGCTCCCGGTCGCGACCGCTGTATTTGTATTACATTTACATGTTTCACACGGATTTATATCTCGTCAATAATGTATTGATGTCACTTCAGTCTTTTTAGTCCTTCACGAGGAAGAACGGTAAATGTGTACTCTGTATGTAGAGACAGACAGGTTCATCGATCGATCTATTAAGGACAAAATCAAGCGTCTGGTTCAGCATTAGCTTGGTGTCGGTGCGGCACTGACGAATTTCGCTTTCTTACGGCGGGAAGCCAAAAAAGAAAAAAAAAAAAAGACCGTCTGGACAAGAGAAGAATCCGGAGTCCAGTAATGCAACCAGCTGCTAGTACTGACATGGGTCTTTTTCTATTATTTTGTCTATTACCTGAATCCATATTTCATCTGTTTATCATCTGAATGTGATCCTCTCTGGCTGGCCGCTGGTCAACCACTCAACCACTGCATCATCCATCCATCCTCCAACTTGCTTCCTAATTCCCTTATTCCCTTCATCCCCGTAGTATAGACTACCCCTCTCATTCTTGTCCCGTCTCGCTGCCTCGCGCGAATCGCGATCGGTTGATTCAAATACATCGCAAGCCCAATGCGCTCCGTCTGTATCTACAGGAGCCTTGTTCGCGGTCCCGGCACAATCAACGCCAGAGCTGGAGCTCGATCCCATCCCTGCAAACCCCCCACCAAAAAAGAATAAAAAGAAAAGAAAGGCACAGATCAGAAGCTGATCAGAGGCCCCGAGCTGAAGCAACTGCCGAGATATACGACAAGAATTATCCCAAAATCACCGTGCTGCTGGACCAGAACTGGGGTATGCATCCTTTCCTCTGAAAGGGCTGTTAACCGGCCGTATTAATATTAATCATCGTGATCTCAGACTCGATCCTAGCTTCCGCTCCTGCACCTTCTTCGCTTCTTCCCTGCATCCTCGACCTTGCAACGCTTGGAGCCGGCCTTCTGGTCGTCAACGGCGGGTAAGCTGAATTTATTCCCTCTCCAGGCTGTCCGAGCTGTCCAGGCTGACTTTCCTCCGCAAAGGGGCCAATTACTGTGCTTCCATTTCCCCTCCATTCCTTCCATCTCACTCTCCTCGTCGCTCTTATCTACCACCATCCCCTTCCCTGTCCTATCTATCTCGCTTCCTTTCCTGGCCTCTCCCCTTATCTATTTCTTTTCTTCTGCCTCGTGGCCTTCCAATTAGAGGAGCCCACGAGATCTCCAGCCCACGGTCATGTCTGGGTTGACTCTCGGGGGTGGTTCTGGCCGTGTGCGACCGACACAAGCCGCTGCCGCTTTTCCCACCTCGCATGATTTCGCCGACCCTGATCGCTCGTCCGTCGCCTGCAATGCCAACCGGCCCTCCCGCCGTTTCGCTGCACCTCCGCAGCTGTCCGACGACTTCTCGCTCGAGTCACCCACCGATTCCGCTTCAGTTCAAGACAACCTCCTCAAGGACTCGTTATTCCCCGAATGGAAGGCCAATTCTCCTCGAGGGTTCGACAGCCCTGATGAGATGCAGAAGAAGGATCCGTTAGCGACTCAAATATGGAAGCTCTATTCTAGGACGAAAGCTCAGTTGCCCAACCAGGAGCGCATGGAAAATTTGACCTGGCGGATGATGGCTTTGAGTCTGAGGCGTCAGGAAAGAGAGCGCGCCCAGCAGCAAGCCCGGTACGTCATCATTCCGATTGGGGGTGTTTCTTTTCTTTTTCTCTTACTGATCTTCTATAGTGCCTCCAGCCAAAAGAGTCCTGTTCCTGGCATGAGTGGCATTGCCCAGCTCCGTCTGTCTGATCGTTCCTCCAATATCCCTGCCACAACTGCAGATACCGTCTCAGATGCTATGAACCTTGACGACTTCATCATCCCTTTCTCTCCATCTGACCACCCATCTCCCTCCACAACGAAAGCAACCGAAGCCACTACCGGCGCTATACCTATCAAAGCCCGCAGAGATCAGTTCACGTCTGAAGCCACCCCAGTACCTGCGTCTTTCCCCCACCCGGCCCAGGATCAGCGGAGGGAGAGTGAGTTTGGATACGTGCCGCGTCGAGTGCGCAAGACGAGCATCGACGAGCGTCAATTCTTCAACCTGCAGATTCCGTCCCGCAAGCGGCCGGCCGAGTCCTCGCCTCACGTACCGCCTGTGTCCACCAGCATGCTAGCTCATGACCCGGATTTCTCACATGCTGTACCGGAGTATACCTTAGACACTTCACATGGACTGTCTCTACACAGTCAGGTGAACGCTCAGCAACTCGCCAATGCTCAGAACCACACCTCCCCGAATATGGCGTTCGCACTGGATACTTTCAACCTAGGCGACGATCCCATCCTTCCATCTGCTGGTCCCTACCAGCAGCAATTCACTTTCTCGCCCAGCGAGTCGCCGATGACCAGCGGTAACCCGTTTGCCAACCTCTACGCTCAGACGCCAATTGCCTCTTCACTCAACTCAACCGACTTCTTCTCCCCTCCGCCGTCCGGCTATCAGTCGACTGCGTCGACTCCTCAGCCTGCGTATGATGGCGAACACTCCAAGTATTTTGATATGCCTGTCGACGCGCGGTCACAACGCCGAGTTGTTCCCGCTTACATTACCCAGCGATCATCTAACTTGTCTGCCTCGCTGCAACCCCGATATATGTACAACCAGGGTGGTTCGTCCCAGGATATTTCACAGCAGAATGCCCACATGGGGCCTCAGTCTTCTTCCATGCAATCCCCTGGCTTTTCTATCCCACAGCATGTCGATCCAACGCAAGTGTTGAATCCGAACGAGTTTAACGGTAACCACGCCGCAATGTTCAGTTTCGGCGCCGACTCGGATAATGAAGATGACGATGGAAACCAATTTTCGGCCGGAGGACTGGCAATGCCAGCCGAGTTTGGCGACGACACTATCGGTGACATGAATGGCAACATGGCGTGGGAAACATCATATCCCAACTCTTTCCAGTCGCTGCCTGCCTTTGCTGCACAGCACCGAAAGCATGTTACCATCGGGTCTGCGGACATGATGGATACCCCGAGCGAGTGGAACCAGGGCGGAAGCCTAGGTCGAACTCACGGGTCGGCTGCGTCAGTCAGCGAGGTACGCAATCGGGATCAAGATCCTCGACGGCAGAAGATCGCTCGCACCTCGTCTACTCCAAACACAGCCCAGCTGTTACGCCAGAGCATGCAGAACCCATCGTCCCACACGTCTCCCAACACTCCGCCCGAGTCGGGCCTGAACAGCGCTGCTCCATCCCGGCCCGCCAGTCCAGGTGGGACCAAGAACGGAGAGCAGAATGGCCCCACCACCTGCACGAACTGCTTTACGCAGACCACACCGCTGTGGCGGCGTAACCCTGAAGGTCAGCCGCTGTGCAACGCCTGCGGTTTGTTTTTGAAGTTGCACGGCGTGGTGCGGCCACTGTCGCTCAAGACCGATGTGATTAAGAAGCGTAACCGCAACAGTGCCAATAGCCTTGCCGTTGGCTCGTCACGGGTATCCAAAAAGTCAGCCCGCAAGAACTCGGTTCAGCAGGTAACTCCGACTGCGCCTACCTCGAGCCGGGCCCAAAGCAATACGACATCCGAGTCTCCCCCAGCAATGCCGGGTAGCTCCGGCCGAGGCTCTGGAGTCGTCCCCATTGCGGCTGCCCCGCCTAAATCTAGCTCAGCGGCGACAACGTCTCCGGGCACAAACAACGGTCGTGGTGCAGTACAGGTGGCCCCCAAGCGTCAGCGTAGGCTGGAAAAGGCCTCTGATGTTGATATGGCGGAAAGCCCATCCAGCACCTCGTCCGGTGGACGGTCCAAGGTTGTTCCATTGGCTCCGGCTATGCCCCCAGCGGCCGTCAACCCGGCCAACCACAGTATCGCTGCTGGTCAGGGCGCAAGCCAGGAATGGGAGTGGTTGACGATGAGTTTGTAGGCTTCCGAAGGGGCCAACTCGCGTGTGTGATCTCTTTTCTAACCCCTTTCTTTTGCGATGATATTTTATACGACATAGACCTGATGACTACCACTGAGCTGGGTTTCTCGCTGGAGCAGGCGTTTAGTGATCAAGCGGGACAGCTGGTCAAAATGGCTTCACGATGCTAATTGATGGTTACGAGTGATGCGCTTTCGGTTCGGTTTCGTCTATGGTCTACGGTCTACGGTCTTCGGTCTTCGTCTTTGTCTTCCGTTCTTCGGGTCTTATTTATGTCTTAATCTGACTGACGATTCGAGATATGCAACGTTTGTCAGGATCGTCACGTCTATGTTTTGTGCTTGACTTGTGATTTTTGCTTGATACAACCGCGTCTGTCCGGTACCTGGCCTTCGTCTGTCTGCTTTTTTGTTTGTGTTTCATGTTTTTATTTTTGTTGTTGCATTCGAGGTCAGGCCGGGCAGAAGTGCGCATCTCCTTGCTTTAGTCTAATAGATTATGATTGTTTATATTCGATCATCTCCTGAATCAATAGTATTGTAGTGTGTTGTAGAGAGCTGAGCGCCTACTGCTTAGTCACGTGGATCACGTGACAGTATAAAAATTTCCGGCATCTCGATCTGAGGAAATCATTGACCAACCAACTCAAATTCAAGATTCTTTAATTGAACAATCACCTCCATAACCATTACATTGGTCTGTTTATGCGAACTTGCTGAGTTTGTGGGTTCTCGTTTGCAGAAATTATTCTGAAAAGCTAGCCAAAATGGGCGCCAGCACCAAGAGAAAGAAGGAGAAGCAGAAGGACTTCCAGGTACGTTGTCTTACCCATCTATAGAGCTCGTTTCTAACGCACCGCAGAAACCAAAGTTGAAGGTCGGCAAGGCAAAAGCCAAGCCTGAAAATTTTACCGATACAAGTTTCAAGTCGAAAGGTATGCTCGCCTTTTAAGGCTCTTTCCCATATCCGGGCCGGATCGACTGTACTGGACTGGTGGAAGAGCATAGTACAGCATAAGATACAAGCCTAGCTGCTGTCTAGCTGCTCGCCTACTTCAGTCACAAACATCACCTTCATCTTGGGCCGTGTACTAATGATCCCAAAGCAATAACCCTAAACCAACAATCTCTAACCCTAACCGCCCCATCCGCAAACACCCAGTTCAACCACCACCTGTCTCTGCTCTCCTCAAAATCCGACTCTCAGCGCCGCGACTCCCTTGCACACCTAACAACGACTCTCATCAGTCAACCTACCCGCCTGCCACCCCCGCAACCAGTAAGTGTGATCCTACCGTCTCTCCTCCCCCTCATCCTAGACTCCAATGTATCAGTCCGCGCAAATTTGCTTAAGCTCCTCCGTGCGCTGCCGCAACATGATGTGAAAGACCATGTGGGAACACTCATGCCGTATATAAGAGCCGGTATGACGCACTTGGCGGCTGAGGTGAGGGTTTCTAGCGTTGAGGTTTTGGGCTGGCTCGTCTCTATCGCCGGGGAGGAGGTCGTCGGCGTTGCGGGGGGGTGGGTGAAGACGTTGAATTGTTTTCTGAGCGTGCTGGGGTGGCATGTTGCTGCGAAGAGCAAGTGGACCTCGCTGGCGACCTCAACTTCAACATCCGCGTCAGGTTCTGGCAATGGTACAGGATCAAGCACAAGCGGAAAAGCAAGTTACGGCAAAGCTGGCGCAAAGGGTCGGCCGCATGTCCGTTTCCTAACTATCCTAGCGGACTTTCTTGATGCTGGTATCGGGTCTTCCAATTCCCCATCCATGGACACAACCGCCGACTCTGTTTCCGAGTCTGAGAGCCAATACCACACTTTTCCCATAACGACATTCGCCTCACACCTGATACCCAGCAACGTCGCATCGCCGTATCTAACGCTGAATCTCTTCGGGGCACCGCGCGATGAGGAAGGCGAGATGTACGAGACGCGCGAAGACCGGTGGCGCGTGTTTGTGGCGCGCGGGTTTCTGGGCGCTGTGGAACGCGGTCTTGAGACGGCTAGGGGAGAGGGAGGAGAGGTTGGGCGGGCTAGTGCGCTTGCTGCGAAGGTGCTTAGGAATGCGAGGGAGGACTTGGAGGGGGATGGTTCTGGGGATGAGTTATAGGTAGGGCTAGGTGGCTTTAAGGGATAGATGATAAATTGGTTGCACCGGTTGTTATGTCTGGATTCATAGGTGTTTAAGGTTTCTGTAAGCAGGACATGTTATAATTATGTAGCATCAAAGGAGATTACAGGGTTTGCGCTCCTATGTACGAATTTTGTTTCCGGCAAGCAAGGCAGAAGGGCTGGCTAGGTAATGAACTCCGGCGGCATATCTCATGCCCTAGATAAAGGCTGTCAGCCTGCATGCATTCTGGCACTGGGATAGGCACTGGACTGGGCAATACATTTCGTGACCAATTCAGATATGTAGGAATCTCGTCCGCTTTGCATAAGGCAGGGATTGCAACACTGCGGAGGTACGTCTGCCTAAATCAAGCTGATCGACGCACACTGGACTACGGAGTATCTGCGAGAGTAGCCTATTACTGTCATATGGACATGGAATCAACCAAAAGCCAATATATACTGTCCAAATCACAACCATATTCTGGAATATGAAACCAAAGACCTTCTAGACTTACAAGACATCCGTATGTATCCCACTCAGTAAACCGCAAAGCCCTTCTCCTTCCCAACGCCCTCTCTCTTGCCCTCCTCCAACTCCTCCCTCCCTTCCTCAACACCCTCACCTTCTACCTCCCTGCCCTCATAAACCTCATCCGCCAACACCGCTCTCTCGATCAACGCCTCCCTTACTGGGAAACTATAACTCAGGGCAATATAAACAAGACTTGTGCCCACAAACCCAAGCAACCAGCCAAATTGATAAGGATGAATGCCCACGCCAGCCTGAATCCGACTATTCACGGAATTACTCAACCCCGGCAGAGACGGGATAACACCAACCAGAAACGCAACAACAGCGCGCCAATTTACCAGCCACGCGTTGAACCGGTAGATCGGCATGTCAGGCTGATACAAAGCAACGGTATCGTATTTCCGGCTCTTGATCAGCCAAAAATCCCACAGCATGATGGCGGCAATGGGCCCAAGGAAAATGGCATATGCAGACATGAAGTTCAGGAAATTGCTTGCGCTCTCCAAAATCTTCCAAGGGACCAGAGCCCACGATAAAACGCCGCAGATAATCTGGCCGCGACGCAGGTCAATATATGTGGGGAATAGAGCCATGAGGTCGTTTGCGGCGGAAATCGAGTTCGCGCTGATGTTCACGCCTAGCGATGCGAGGGCGAAGGAGAACGCGCCGAAGAAGCGCGCCGCGCGCGAGTCCCAGTGGGATATCAGCTCGATTGGATCCCAGGGGATGGAAGGCGTATTGTAGCGCGTCCATCCAGCAGAGGAGGCGGCGATGCCGATGAACGAGATGAAGGTGAAGATCACAGGGAGAAGAGGGATGTACAGGAGCTGCCATTTTGCGGAGACCCGCGAGTAGCGGGAAAAGTCGCTCTATAGATATAGGCATGTACATTAGTTTCAGGCCATTACTGTAGGATTAGGGGGTAAGAGGCTTAGGGTCGAGGTTCGGTACCTGGTTAACACTAAGCGTGGCATAATTCCCCAGCACGCTCGTCATACTCGCGAGCCAGACCCACGAGTACTGACTCCCAGACACGGTAGCCTTCTGCTCAAAGAGAGCGCCCTTCCCCTCTGCCACGAACGCCCAGATCAGTATCGCAATCCAAGCTGCAGGGACAAGCACGCTCTTGGTGACGAACAGCCAGCGCACTTTGTTCGGGTGGATGCAGAGGAACGGCATCTGCACGATCCAGAAGATCAGGTACGCGATCATGGTATTTGTCTCGATTCCCTGGTCTTGAGGGATGGTATTCTTCATGCTAAGGAAGGAGGGCCAGATAGCGCCGATCATGGCCTTGACGGCGTTTGCACCGTTGACATTCTGGATCGCAAACCAGAAGATGGCCAGGATCACGCGGGAGATGATTGCAATGTAGGAGCCCCAGAAACCCCATGAGGCGCGCGCAATTACGGGGAAGGGGATATGGTAGATGGAACCGACGGCGCCGTTGGCTGCGATGACGAAGGAGATGATGAAGAAAGAGAGGGCGACGATGCCGAGGGATTCGCGCCACGAGAGGCCTACTGCAATGATGCTGGAGGCGAATTGCCAGGTCGCAGCGTTGAAGGCGTCAGAGATCCAGTATGCTGTTCTATCAATCAGTTCTTGCTACATTGCGAGTATAGTGGAAGGTGGAGGGCAGTGGTGGGTACAGATGAAACTGAGCGGGCCCCAAACTCGACCGGCGCGGGGAACAGGGTCAAGATCGAGATTCGTCCAGCGTGCGTTGCCAGATGCGAAAGCGGACCGGGACTGCTCAACGCGGAGATGAAAGCGACCGAAACGCATCTTGGGTATTTCTTGATGAAGAGCGAGCAACAGGCAAGCACTCAATTGCGGCTGGAAGCCATGGGAAATCCAGTGAAGGACAGACCAAGTATTGTATGTCACTGCATGGAGATACGGAGAGATAAGCACAGATAAGAGAGCTACAGATACGAGACCTGGCGCCCGCGGCCATTGGACGCCTTATCTCGTTATCCTGGTGCAGTGGAATTTCCTGCTATAACTGTCTATCATAATATACGGGCAGACAAGTGGAAATAAATTCTTGGTCGCTAGCATATGCCAAACCCCGCTGTGTACAAGCCACGCGCCATCGTTCGCACAACCTTCACCCGCAAGTGTATCAGGTCGTTGCGGAGTACTCCGCTAATTCTCCCCTGGAAGCCTCACGTCCTCCCATCCCCGTCCATCCCCAACGCCAGGCAGACTCCCCTTACGTCGAATGCCTTTCCACTGATCCATATCTATCCACCCAATCTGCTGCAAACCACCAAAGCCCCCAATCCAGTAAACCTGCGTAACGACCATCTTGGCCCAGAAGCTCGAATGCGGCGACCCCAGCCGCCCAGGTAGCCAGACCTTCGAATCCGGGTGAGCAGCGACATAACAATCCGTCAGTGCTTTCTCTGTTTCCGATGGGATCGGCGTCTCGAAGGGCTCGATATACCCGAACAGCGTGGCCCGCGGAAGACCTGCTGCGCTGAGCGGGAAGCCAGGAAAGACGGGCGTTGTCTGGTTAAGATGATCCCACCAGTCAATAGATAGCGAGATGTTGGAACCGGCAGCGGTGTTGCGGAAGGTCGTTGCCACGTGCAGAGCGAGGAAGGTTGGATTGCCGTCGCCGCCGTTGCCAGACCCGGCAGGGAGTGCTTCGTCGCAGTCGGCGAAATATTCTTTCAGACTTACCGAGTGGCCGGCAACGGTGTCTGGAGTGCGGCTATAGGGTGGTAAGTGGTCAGGGAATATTGTTGAGGCCACGCCGGAGGTGGAGAGGGCGAGAAGTCGTCGTGCCATAAGAGTTGAGGTCCACCAAGAAGGCGGGAGGATCGACTCTGCATCCGTGTTAACGAATACAGCATCATCGCTTGGGGCGTCTACCGGCGAGTCATGGGATTCAGCGAGCGGAGCTTGGTTATATTCCTCGTTAGCCAGGCTCATCAGAGGAGTAGCCAGACTGCCTCGAGATAGGGTCCCGAGCATGCAGAGCCCGTAGGCCAACTTTGCGACCAGAGACATGTGTCCTTGGAGGGCGAAAGGGACGCCAGTTTAGGTAAGAAGCACGGAGAATACTAGAGAACAGACAGCTTGAGCAAGAAATCGATATTCTTTACTCCCACTGTTTACGAAGGAAGGAAGAAAGAGAAATGGTAGAAGAGAGGGGAAGCGGAGAAGCACCTGCCTCCATCCGAAAACACCCAGGTCATTACCCCTTTCGTCCTAGTGCCGTTATGGTCATGGGTAATGCCTTGCTTTGATCTTATCTGATTATGCTAACCCTAAAACTGCTAGCGTAGCTTGGAATTAATCATGTGACACAATGATTATTAGGTAATATATTGTTGCCTGTCTGCCTCGAAAGGCAGCAACGCTTTCTGCCTCATACTTCAGGCGAACTATCATCGCCACCTATCGGCATGACTCACCTAAGAGACTTTCCGAGTGATTCTTGATGAATGGATAAAATCCTCCAATGCCGGTTGGGGAAGCTGGGCGCAGTGCCGCAGTGAGTCATACGGCTTCAAGGCTCAAGGTTTGTCTCACGTCACCACGGATGGAATTTAGAGTGGGGAGACCAAGAGGCATCACCTGAGCGAGAGGCTCTTGCATGGACACTCTTGACCTCAGACTATCGTTGACGGCTCAAGGCGTACAGCAGACTCAGCTGAGCTGTGCCTAGCCTCTAGCCTCTAAACTCTGAAAGCCACTCCTCAACTCTGAAACCTCGTCTGAGCGGGAGAAGAAATCTCAGTTTACTGTAGAAACGATTCGAGATAAAATGTAAAACCTGTTGAACTATGAACATTTAGTTCTTGGCGTATAATTAAAGGACAAGATCAGAAACAGATTAAATCAAAACCTGTCAATACTCCGAGGGACCCCAGAAACTCCACTGAGTACGATGCAACGATCCCTTACTCCGTCCATCATGAGAATCAGAAACACCGCGGAGGATGAGATACTCCAGTCGAAGTAAGATCAGGCTGCAGACGCATGAACCAATCCATTCCATTCCCTCCCAAGCACTCCGATACGTATGATAGAGCAGATCAAGCAAGTAAGTCACATCAAAAGAAATGGCAAAACGCAGTAGTCCACTCCAACGTACATCATACACCAGCGAGCTGGACCAGGCTCGCCGCATATAGGTCAATGTCACTTGTGAACTCCCATCGCCAGAGCCCAACAACGGCAGTAGGGGTATATACAATGAGTAGAAAAAAAGACACGCTTTTTTCCAAACCAAGTTCTGAGAACTTTTCCGTCCCATGTGTCCCTTTCTTTGCGCCGTTAACAAGATGTTCAATGAACAACTTCGCCGACGACTTACAGAGATGGCACCAAATAGAAATTATGCAATAGCAGTAGGAGTAATAGCAACTTTTCCTTTTTCAGAAAAAGAAACGCGTTTCAAACAGGCTATGGGCATAGGGAAATGAGAGTCGTCATGACAGAAACCTCAGTTCGTCAGTAGTCAACGCGCAAGCTAGGGTGGAGTGCAATTTTTCTTGCTTCGCTACCGCAGCAAGCACGCTTCATTCCAGCTGGGCCAGACAAGGGCGCACCTAACCCAAGGGCGCTCAGCGATGGGAGTGAGGGAGAAGTGTTATCAGGCTGCGACATCCGAAGCAGCTCTGCCAGGTTGCCATCCGGAAGTACTGTTCCTTCAGCTAGATTGTCGGAGCGGATGAGGCTGCGCACATGTTGCTGTAGCAGCAGGTCGTCGGACCCAGTCCGGCCACGTTTGCGGCATTGCCGTCTTTGCCCTTGACCAGTAGATTTCTGACCCGACAGTTGGCACAGGCTCTGAGCAGCCTCGCGGGCGGAAGTCACGTCCACCGGAGTTTCCATAGAGAAGCTGGACATATCCGGAGCACGGCTGGTTGAGCCCAAGTAGCTTTCCGGGGAATTTGATCCGCTGAAAGTCATCTCATCTATTGGCGAGGCCATCGGCATGTGTTTCCGAGTTCCTTTGAAAGAGTTGCCTGTGCATCGGAGGGTCGCCTGCATTGCTAGGCTAGGCAGAGTAGGCGCAGAAGGTCCGGACGCGCTAGAGAAGGAAGAGCGGGATGACTGAGAGGACAGCGTTGAAACATCTGAAACCATCGACTCTGGTGACGATGCAGATGACGTCGAACGAGCCAGGGATGACCGACGCATAAATGTGGGGAACCCTTCAAGTGCGCTGCTAGCCTTTGAGCACAACGACGGCCGCTGGTCATACATTGACCGCGCCGTGCACATGCTCTGAGACATAGCAGCACACATTTGACGTCGGTAAGAGGGGCGGCAGCCAGCACTCGCGGCAGGAGTGGAAGCATTGCTCGTTTGCGGAGTCAACTGAGGCGTCGGCAACAGAGGGAGACGGGGTAGAGACGGAGGGGGTGGAATAGTGCTGTTCGGGCGGGTTGGTTCCGAGATCTGAGAGATAGAAGGAAGCGCAGTAGGCTCGACATTCACCGAGGGGTAAATCGGTGGCCGCGCGCAGGTGCTGCGAGGCGACGGGGAATTTGATGCGAAACTACTATCGTATCCTCCCACACTCGTAGGAGTCATAGGCTCATTGTCGATCTCGTCCAACTCAGGAGTTAGCCGAGGGATGACAGTACGCCATGACTGCCCATCGACGGGGAACATGTTACCCGCGCCCGGGGTATACTTCAGGACAATGTCCGTCCAGCGTTGGAAGGTCGCTTCGGTGATGTGAAGTTTCCAATCAACAGCTTCCAGAAATAACAGTTCGTTTTGATTAATTTCTGCTGTGTTCAGACCAGAAATCTTGCTCCAGGCACGAGCGGAATAGTTCCGGTCCTGAAGATATTTTGAGGCAAGGATCAAAGCCGCTAAGAACATGCGTCGGCCGCACTGCATGGCCCGGCAGACTGGCCTCGACCGCGACTGATCTTGCGTCTTTTCTGAACTTGGCACGTGCGCCTTGATCTTGATCAAGTAGTAGAGCGCTACCTGCAACGTGCTGTAGCTCGTCCGCGACCGGCGGAGTGTTTCTTGTATAAACGTACGCAAAGGCAAGACACCCTTGCATCCTGTAGCTGAATCACTCCGCAGTGAGACCGCGGATAAAGGCCAGATAGTTTCGACGATCATGGAGGCAGTGTCTTATATCACAACTTAGCACGAATTCTTCCTAGTTCCTGTTTCTTCACTCACCGACAAGGTTGTCGACAAAATTGACCTTCCGCTCGGACTGCCGTAAAAGACAGGGCGGAGGGCGCGCCCCAGATACGCCGGAAGGCTGCAAGCCACTGTTGGTCCGTCGGGGATGCTTACGCAACTCCGGCGGAACAGCGACATCGGCAGCTGTCGGGGCATTGCCCCTTGAACAACCACGCACACCGCCGGTGGTACCAAGTCTCCCCCCGGCCCGGTATTCACCTTCATTCTCCCAGATCACATCAACGGAATTTGTGGATGACGAAGAGATGGAGCTTTGGGTGGACACCGCATCTAGAGAGAAAACCGAGGAGGAAGAGGAGGAAGCCGACGATGAGATCGACGAGGCATACGGATGCGCATAGGATGCCTTGAACTGTATGCTTTGGTTTGAGTCTCTCAAACCTAACGCGTCAATCCCGTTCATATCCAGTGTTATATAGTCTCGCGACCAAGCACCTCAAAGTATGATCGTTTTGGCGTAAGATAAAAACAATAGAATATGGTAGCGATGTGGCGACGTTGTTGTAACCGTGAATTTGTCAGATATACCGTTGTGCAAGTAACCGTAAACGAGAAGCGATAAGACAAGATACCGTCTTGAGTTCGCAGGCGACGGCGAGCCTTAAGAACAATGGTACTCCAGTTTGTATTAGAGTATCAAGGTCAGAAGGTTAGGGCGTTAGATGAAGAGTCACCCAACGAGGTAGTGGCGGGTTAGGGTAGGTAAGTATAGGTCGAGGTAGGAGAACGTGGCAAGGAGTGGAAGGAGGAGTCACCGTCTAGTGTTCCGATCACCTATAGTAGGGTCCAAGTAGAGGCCGGATATCGTGAGGCAGTAAAGAGGCACGTCAATAGAGCTATCGTGACTCTTCTTTCAAGACAACAGTTGTATGCGATATGACTCAGTAAGAGACAGCAACCATGTCGGAAAAGCCTTTGATATCTGGGGTAATGGATTCTGCGATAGAGGTGACCGGAACAACAGACGAAACAGCAGGGTACATTTTGAAGAGAAGGCGAAATATGAAGTTATAGAGGGCCGATAGAACGGCGGACCGATAGAGCAAGCGAGCAGGTACAGGGTACGTCCGCGCTTGTCCAGGCAGTCAGCTGTTGTATCGGGAGGCAAACACGAGAGATCAAGCGACGAGGAAGAAAGTCGTTATGAGGCTCGAATAGGCTGATGTGAGAGAGAGCTAGTCAGCAAAGCGATTCCGCTAAATTTATGGAGCCTTTGCCGCCTGGTTATGACTCCTACTTGGAAGGGGAACGGGCAGAAACCAAGGGTCCGCCGTCTGGTGACTATATGGCGAGGGCGGCGGAGTTTAAGGCAAGTGACTAACTTTTGGGGGCCCAGTCAAAGCAACAAAACGATGCTTGGGTCGGGCAGAGGAGATGAAAACAGCAGTAGGGGGTGGCACTGAAGAGCGAGGAACAATAAGGGACGAGGAATTAGGATTACTTTTGCAAGCTGTTACTCACCGTGGTCAGTGGCAAGAGTGGCGGGACTGAGAAAGAGAGCGGATGCAGGGACCACCGAAGGCAAAAAAAAAACGAGGAACAGAAGTACAAGGGAACTAAACAGACGCCGGAATAATAATCATCGAGAATAAATATTAGAAATGAGGTTGTTGAGAAGAGGAAGAAGATAGAGATGTTTTGAAGGGCAGAAGAGTCACCCTGGGGAGGAAAAGAGAAGAGGGAGAGGGTCCGGGAGACAAGAGGCAGACGCAGAGGGACGCTGGGAGACGCTGAGCAGCGAGGACGGGAGCGGATATCGATGACTCTTTCGTCCTCTCTCCGGCGATAGCAGCACAGCCTTAGGCTTTTTTAATGGTTATAATGGTTATAATGGTTTCTAATATCCTTCCACACCTTTTGCTAATAATTCACTATGCTCTGCCATTCCTCATCTCACTGGATTATGACCTCCCAATCAGCAACGACTCTGTCCAACAGATTTTTTCTTAACAAAGTTAAAGACGCTCGACTACTCTGGTCAGACCTTGAGGTCCAGGGTTTCTAAGATAAGTCACGATAGCGGATATACAGATCACTATGGCTATCGACAGTTGTCTTGTGGAGTCTTGATTTGGGCGATATACAACTCTGGGGTCGACTAGAATGGAAAGTAGAGTAGCGCGATATGGGTTTGCTGGGCTGCGATGACTATGAACAAGATGTGCAGTTCCTAAGAGAGTAACGAGACTCCATCCGCGCGCCCGTCATTCGACAGAGGCCGCGCACCGCGACCGCATGAACACCGTGATGACCTGAAAGCGGCGAGCCAGTCGTCGTTGGAATGGCGTTGGCTCTGGTGCGGAGGTTGACGGCGGCCCAAAGAAAAATCAGAGTGGTCAGCCAACCACCACGGCTGGATTTGCCAGCCACGCCAGTAACGCCACCCCTGGCCATCCTCGTTGACGACGACGATGACCTCCCCAAGGCAGCACTTCCAGGCAGATGCTCAGCCTTAAGTCGTAGTGCTCTATCACAATCCCTGCTTTTAAGAAAGAGAAAATAGAAGGCCGAAGATGGTTTTTCTAGCTAGATCCACGACTAGAATTTCCGGTCGTACGCCCGCTGCATCACAACATCATGACAACTGGCTGTGGAACCAACCAGGCAGCATCATCCAGATGGCTAGTTTACATCCAATCGAATGTTCCAGGAGGAGATGCTTTGCAGGGCGCTTGACCTGACTCAGATCTTGGTCGGATGGTCCCAACTGTGTCAACACTCGTAATAATCACGAGAGCCTTAAGACGCCCAACTATACTTGGCCCGCGGTGTGGTGTGCGATCCAAAGAATGCAGTATGTAATAACATCCGACGCCGACAACTGGGCCGCGTTGCCAAACAGCATAAATCACATAGGTTTGATAGTCCGCAGATCTAAACTCCAACGAGACGCGCCAACGCAGGCTGAGCAAGGCGGGCAGGGCAGGGCACGGTATCCTAAGAATAACATCGAGCTCACTGCCACCGCATCATTGTCCCCTCTCCATCCCAGCATTCAAGCCTTGTCGGAGCCTGCTCGGGCGCTGGAGAAGGACTGACGGAGTAATTCGGAATTCCGTACATTACCCGCGCCCCACGTACTTTGAGTCATGCAAAAGTGCTTGAATCCACCTACAAAAGTCCCAGCCAATGGCAATGGATTTATTGGTTCTCTTAGAGATACAAGGTCACGTTGGTTCCCCGCGATGAGAACTGGGCAAACTCTACTCTGTACTCAGAGTATATATCCTGAAAATGTGACTGGTTATCAAGTACAAAGCAAGGGAGTAACTCAGAGTGGTGCTCTGTTCATCTCGTACCTTCTTGCGGCCGCGATATCGCGGCAGATGTTAGTCTATCGAGAATTATACTCAGGAGCCCTGTAAATACATGGAAATGGGCTAAAGACCTACTGAATCGCGAACCGGCCGAAAGAAGAAGCACCAAGGCGAGCCCTGACACATCAGTAGCTACGTCAGATCTAAAGGGTTGGCCAGGCCAAAGCCGCTTTGCGAACAACGTATAAGCCTAGGAGAGGGCGGAACCTGAACAGTACCATGAACACTCTCTGGAGTACAGAAAATCAAACCTCGACCCTACTACGTACTGCACAGTACTTCCGGTTCCATCCGGAGCACCGAGTCAAGATTACGAATCTTTCCGAATGCCGTTCACCGGGAGATGCTCCAAAAGCGGCCTAGATTCTTTCCGCATGCGGAAGGTGCTTATTGTGCCCAGGCCTGCCGCTAGTGGATCTTCATAAACAGATTGACGTCTCATGACTTAGTGGGAATTATGCATTTTGTTGTAAATTTGCATTAGGCCGGATATGGATAACACTGCATAACTGCCCGGATTGAAGGCAAGCTTTGCTTGAGAACACATTATGCAATAAATATGTTTCGAGTTTGGTTACGTTGAGAAGCTAGGAAGCCTACATAGTTATCGCGTGCGAAGAGACACCCTTATTCTTGGGTATTTATTGTTGCTCCAATGATAAACACAAGCCTGCTGTTTGACGATTATATATCTTCCGAACTCTTAATCCTTGTTACTTGATAGAAATTCTCCAAACCACACATCTTCATATCTACAATTACCTGCATTTCAATCAGGGTATATCCCACCTGGGCACATTAGGTCTCCTTCACATTAGGTGTCATCCACATTAGGTTAACCATTTATTCTACCTCGATAACCTCCTTGTCCCTAACCCGCTGCTCCCACTCCCACCCCCACCACTACCGGCAGCACTCGGCGTTGCATCCTGCACAACGCAAAGCAAGTACTTCCTATCCGGCACGATTACAACCTCATGCTTCTTCGTCCTAAGCCGTAGCAGCTTCACCTCGTCATCGTCCTGCCCTTCTGAGCCATCTGCTTCGCCCTCGTCTCGTCCACTCCCATTCCCATTAACCAACCCCGACTCAAGCACGCTATTCCCGTTCGCGTCTTCACCGGGCGGATTTGAAAGCGACAAACTGAGATTCGACGCGGCCGAGACGAAAGAGAAGATCTGTGCTGCTAGAGCTTCGGCCTGGGTTGGTTGGTAGGGCTTCGATTGCGCCTGGGGTTGACTTTGCGTGTGTGTTTGCGCTGAGGTGGTGCTGGAGGGTTGTAGTTGTTGGGTTTCTGCTTCTGTGGGAGGGGAGGATGGAGTTCCGGTGTCCGTAACGGTGTCGGTAGGAGTATCTGTAGGTGCGCTTTCTGTCCCCGAGGTTGGAGCAGGGGTTGATGCTCCGCTCGTTACGGGTGTCCGTTTAGGAGGAGCAAGGAGACCCGTCGTCTGGATAATTGAGCCGTCTTTGCGGGAGAGGATCAGGGTCGATTGGACGCCCGGGCGGGAGGTGAGGTGGGAGAGGAGCGCGGAGACATGTTGAGGGATTTGAGGGGCCTGAGTAGATATAAACGTTAGTCATATTTCATTCCCAAGAGCTTTTGTCTCGAGGAATGTGCGTACTGCAGTCGAGTTGGCCATGTTATGATGTTGCGGGGATTAGGCTTCGAAGGTAAGAGTCTTTGGAAAACTAGCTAAGGAAGATGCGGGCGCATTGAGAATAATTATGGCGCTGTTCGAAAAAGTCCGGGAATTGTTAGCTGTAAGCTTGACCCGCGGCTTTGGGGTCGTTTGATTTGTGTGAGAGTGAGGCTGTTTGTTCTTCTGTTGTCAACAAGCTTGATCGACCGCTGATAACTCAGCCTAAGTAGATGACTAAGCATTGACATGCTGCTAAGTTAGGGCAAAACGATGGGATTCTTCTACAACTATTGGACTACACGTGCCGCTAAATGGAAGAGCAATATGATACTTGTGGGTGAAATATTGCTGGCCTTGGATAATTTCGCCTATCTATTTGGCAGATTTGGAAGAATAAGTAATCTATGTACAAAGAAACTGGACGGTCTGCAGAGATGATTTATGGCTGAAGAAAGATAAAAAACACTATGGGGAGCCTACTAAAACGAGAGTCCAGTTGTCAGGGAAATATGGCTGTATGGGGGACACTAGTCATTCGAAAGCCAATTGAAGGCCGGGGTAAAACGATGTAAAGGATGAGGAATAGAATCGTGAAATGTAAAGGAGGAAGGGCTGGAGTATTTGGAGTTCACCAGGCTCTAGTGCTTGATGCTGGAGCGATCTGATGACCAGTCAAGATCGAATTCATCAATCATTTGCTCAAGCTCCCTGGTTTCAGCTGTATCGCTGTCATAGCTGTTTTTGAACGAATCAGGGCTTGCAATCCAGCTCTCCGGCAGGTACGGAACCTTCCCGTTCTGTGCGTGTCTATCCTGCCCGACCGAGGATGCCTCAGAGCTGGAAGTATTGGTTGTCGTTGAAAATGAGGTACCAGTGAGTGGAGGTGTAGTGGTGGACGTCGCCGATGCCCCGAGCAAGCTGGACAAGTCCTGTTTTACACCCACATCCAAGGCTGCAAGGAGAGCTGCTTGGAGAATTTTGTTCTGGCGCTCAAGATGCTCAATACGCCCTTCAAGTGTAGGATTAGGCTTGGACTCCGGTGAGTGGCGGCTACGGAGAACATAAGTGTGGTGATCATGCGAAGTGAGATGCGTCTGGGGAGTCTTCCCAAGAATACGTCTGCTGTAATTCTGTAGCGTTGCTGAACTCATGCTGCTTGTAGTCAAGTGTTTCTTCACCGATCGCCCTCGTTCCGGCACAGGCTTATCGACAATAATAGGTTCCGGCCTCCCTCGTCGGCGTCTTCTGGTGGTCTTACGAGGCGGGTTCCAGTACAAGTCCCCCACCGGCCCTTCATCGTCCGAGGATGGAAGGGGTGTTTCTTCTTCACACGGGGATGTTTGTTTCATGGGTTTCTTCTCTGGCTTCATCTCGAAGTTCCGTACGCTATTCTTCCGATATAATTGGTGCTTTCTGCTGGTAGTGGGGTTTGATAGGTTTTCATAAGTCTCAATTGCTGCCGCCATCGCAACGGCCGGTGGCGTACAGTATTGACGGCCCCGGAGAGTATGTCGCGGTGGGTCTTGTGGTGGAGGAGACGTGGGAGGCGGCGAGGAAGGCCCGGGGGAGACCACTCTTTGATATCGCCGTTGAGCTCCTGAACCAGAATCCTCACTCTCGCGAGGCTGGGATGCTTGTTCCTCCTTCTGTAAGTCAATGATTTGACCCTTACTTGAGCTCTTCAAATGACGACTTCTAGCGAGGTCTTTCATTATCAACGAACGGACCTTGGCTTCGCGGCTTCGTCCAGCTTTGCCTAGTGAGCCGCGCCGAGGTTGAATAGGTACCGGGGGTCCTTCGGTTGTATCATTGGTTGTCGCTGGATCCTTGTAGCCCAAGAGTCTGGGAAACGGAGAATCACGGCCACGTGAAGAGCTGTTATTATCCTCAGGACTGCTCGGAGATGAAATACTAATGCCAGGAGGCATACTTCCTGGAAGCTCTGCAATGTGCGGTCTCATATTAATAAGCTGATTTGTCTGTTGATTCGGAAACGTCTTCTTGTTGACATCGTCAATTTGAATGTTTGGTTCAGGCACTGTAGGCAAAGGTTTGGCTGGCGCGGGGATAGGAAAGGCATCGATAGCGCCCGGAGGCAGAGACGATGGACGACGAGCATGCTTGCTCTGTGAACCTTGCGGTTCGAGCCTTTCTCTAGAATTCACTGAAGGTCGTTCCGGCGCAGCTGAACCAGACTGCTTTGTACTGTGCGCATCCGAAACATGTTCTTGAATCTTGGGTAGGCTGTTGGACGAAGTTCGAAACTCGCGATCATTTGACTCGAAAACGGAAGGCAATGTTGGAGTACTTTGGGAGGCAAGGACTGAGTGAGGAGACTGCTTCGGCGTCGAAGATCTGCCGGTCGAGATACGCAGGGCCTGCTTACTCGAAGTACGGGGTGAGATGGTGTCAGGAAAAAGTTTCAGAACCGGCGTCGTCGGCGCTGAGGCACTCCTGGAGCTGATTGAAGAGCTAGACGGAGGCGGCTTCGTAGCGACTGCTCCATTACGCTTCGGTTTTGACTCCAGGTTTTGGGTTTCATACTGGTTGTCCATTAGCATGTTGCAGCCAGCAGGGCTCTATACCGGTAGAATATACTTACGCTCAATCCCTCGCTCGACGTCCATGGCTGGACTGATCGGTGGAAGCTTGAGGCAATAGGTAGTTCATTGGTGATCTTGCGTACTGAATCCTCTATGCCCGACTCGCCGGCCGAGACGGCGGAATTAGATAGTGCATCGGACTGTGGCATCCGCTCAGTGCTGGGTCCTGGGGTCGCAGTTGGCGTCGCGCACTGCTCTGTCAAAGGTTGGTATGGAGGGGGTTCGGTATCGTCTGCCTGAGAGAAATTCACAGCCGCTTCGACAAACGATGCGAGATCACGGAGATCCAGCGACGACACTTGACTACTTCCCTTCGAACCAGGTTCATCCCTTTTTTCAAGCGGGTGCTCCAGCCACGGCCGGCCAATGCCCTCAACATCTCGTTTTGAGCTTGATTTATAGCTAAGATCAGTGGCAGACCTGGAGCTCGACGCCGTTGAAGCTGCACTCTGCTTGGTGCCCCATCTTCGATATTGAGATCTCGGAAAAGAGCCCTGTTGTTGAAGCGCTGCCAGTTGATGGGATGCTTCCTCGGCTTTGAGCTTTGACTCCGTTCCTCTCTTGTTGCGGAGGGCCAGCTTGAGGCGCCTCTGTCCAGCCTTGATCATGTCCTTGGGTCCAGTCGATTGCGCAGGCGTGGGTACGTGGTATTGAAGGAATCGAACTATTTCTGTGACATTCTCGTTATCTGATCGCACTCTGGTATCCGTAGGCTGTATATCATCTGCCATTGACAGGTACTGCTGGTACTTTGGCGCGAGTGCCGACATGGTGTACGTGCGTTTGGATGATTGAGAACTGGGCCGGTATGTCGGGATGGTTGGACTCGGTGCCTCGAGGACCGTTCCGGCGTCGCTGCGCTTTTGCATTGGACTTCACCACTAAGCCTGAGCCTGAGCCGATGGCGAGGTAGAATGAAACCGTGTCAAATGGTATGGAGGCTCAGCGTTTGACGTTGTCGGTGGGGACCCTGCCTGTCAAGTCAAGGTGTCCAACATGCACGTTGTTCTTCTCTTGCAAGTGTCGGAAAAGGAGGGGTCGTTTGCCACAAAGTCCAGCGGGCCAACAATGCCCTGTAAGTGACTAAAGGAGGTCAAACGAATATCATGCGTGAAGACAGTCGAAGGAAGTTGGTAAATTGAAATTGAAGACGTTGGTATCTACAAACAGCTAGCAACGCGATTGCGGTCCGAACTTTGCGAACTACTAGTCACCGAGGGGAAAACGAAAAGCTCTCTAGGTGAAGAGGTACAGCAGATTCGCCCAGGTTTAAGAAGGAACTCTTCAAGAAATTGAGCTATCATATTCTCCCTGACTTCGGGGATATCTTTCGTCGAATGGGCGCTCGATGCAAAAATGCAGAGACGGTGCAGGACCAATTGGAATCCATACTAGCTGATTCTCAATAATGGAGTAATAATGTTGGACAAAAGAAGGGCCATTAATCTGTGCGCTAGGATTCGATGCCACCAGGGCAAACAGAGGGGAAGCATTGGCAATGAGCCATGCAGTGTCTACTGCACGGCGGGTGGATCTATTGATCGACCGCAAAGGAAGTTAGTCTCGAAGGGGACATGGCGGGAAAAGCAAAGACTGCTAAAACGACGATTGAGGGGCGATCCTGGATCCCGGTTAATTCATGCCTAGCGAGGAAGCTTCAGCCAGGGTTTCTTATGGAGAAGATCCCATGGAAGGTATTGCTAGATTCAATCATGTCCAAGCTCAAAGTGTTGCTCGGGAGTGATAGGCACGGAGAGAGACTGCGGGCTGGAGAGCGTGGACTCAGCCATTGACTTCAAACCTATTGTCTTTCATTAACATTAACGCCTTCCTTTGCAGATGCTGCCTGCCGTCTGCCCCATTATTCAGGTGGTGCAAATCCCAAAGGCAAAAAGAGAAGAGCTAGGAGCTTGAAGCCGCTCCATAGAAACGATTCGCCGCGCACGCGATGGGAACCGCATGAGTCTCGCAGTTGTGCAACGTTTGACTCGAGACGTCGTTCCTGATCGGGCTTTGAGAAGGCATGGATGTCCCTGGGCTCGACGTAAGGGACACCTGGAATAATTCCCGAACGCAGGCCGTAATGGAATACGGGTTCCCTTCGAGAGCTGTTTGGTCGTTTGCTACAATTGACCATTAAGGCTCAATTGATCCCATGGCTGACGCAGAACAGACGTGAGTTTTCACGGACATAACAGCTCGGAGGGACGGGTATCGATTACCGGGATAAAGATCAGAGTAACAAGTGGAGGGACTATGACAGCTGCTCTCATTGGAGTCATTGCTTAGCCAGCTGGGACTTGGAGCACCCGATGGACCAGACAGAGCCCCCCAAAAGAGGAAATGGGGAGACACGGCGCTGACGCTAACGGTAGTGGCAGACAGATGGAATTCTCGTCATGGTGCGGAGTATTTGCGACACTTGCATAAACTGGAGGAGCAAACTCTGCGGAGTGGATCCCCGAATCCTTATAAAGAAAGAGATAAAAAGGATAATTGAATCAATATTGGAGCGTAATGGAGTGATAGCGGGAGCGTAAGTTGAAGAGTGCTGGAGGGATCGAGATGCGGCGTGACAGATCACATTGCAGTTGGCAGTTGCTGACTGCTCCCCACTCGACCATCTAAAGACGCCTCAATTTTCAGACTCATCCCATTACGGCAATAATTGAAGATTTTTGGCTCGAGTCCAAAAAGATCAGTAGTTCGAGTACTATAGGAAACAATTCGCACTCAAGATATCGACAGCTAATACTGACTTCAGAGACAGAGTACCGGTGAGGGAGGCGGACAGTACAAACAAACAAATACAGTCAGCCTCTAGTCTGCTGTCTGGGCTGGTTGCCTAAAGCCTGGAGCGAACCTTAGGATTGCCGCCATTGGAGCTCATGTAATCAAGACAGCGAATAGGAACCAATAAACAGGGATTGGCCTGGATTCCTGCAAAAATGAAATGGCGTACAGTACTGATTGCTCAAAGGGGCAAGACAATGAAGACTCGACCCGATGCGCTGGCGAGAACAGGCCCCTTCCCTGCAGCGATCATTTGGAAGCCATTGATCTGTCTCTCTAACCATGAGATTGGTCCCCAGAGTTATATTTTTTCTGGCCCCGTCGACACATCGTACGACTCGATCATTTAATGGTCTCTTTGACTCCAGCTCTTCACAGTGCAGTCAGTGCAGTCGTGACTATGACATTAAATTGTTGTTTCATCGGCTAAACTGGCATTGGTATACGAGTCGTTCACTGCATTATTCTGCAGCTCGACCTGGTGTACCGTATAGTTCTCGGAAGATACGAGATGGTATAAGCTGTACGCGTCGAAGGATCGTCTAGTGCCGCTAGTTTCCTGTACCTCTTTTAGAGTCTCGAGCCTCTCCAAGAGGGGAATTCATAAGTGGTGACAAAGCAGTAGAGCCGGTTCTAAACTTGCAAGTCATACGCTCCTTGGACCAATAGCCTGTGAACGAGCCTTCAGCTACTTTGAAGTCCGTTGTCAGCCTCAATGTTGTGGCAATTGCCGAGCCACAGGACTTGGGCCATACTCTATCTACGAGAAAGAAAACCTCGTCTTGTTTAAGTAAAAATGGGTATATGCACATGGAACCCGCCTCCCTTCCCTCTCCAGGATCTGCCACCCAAGTCCACTGTCCCAGAGACATGCAATAGAGAAAGGATCAGAAAAGCAAAAGGATCAGAAAGCGACAACCCAAACGCCACAATATGCTTTTGCTGCGTGTATTTAATGATGTCATGTCCAACTGACCGTCTGCGCTGAGTTTACATTCAGCACAGATCCATGCAAGGAACGAATTGTGGAGCCTGCTAATTACGGGCGACGCAGGAGGCCGGAGAAAAATTCCAAGCAGAATGCGTAACGAGCCAAGTACGCATTGATGATTGACGGGAAAATCAGGATGCAAGATGTGGGTGGGAGAACGATGCAGCTCTGGGGGGTTCCGTTCCAACAGCTGCATCTCAGGATAGATGCATGTAAGGGGTAGTAGCATCAAGCGGGCGATATGCCCACCCACAATGTTTATCGACGCTTTGGCCGAATGAAGGGGTCAGCGTCTTTCTTCTTCCGCATGGGCTGGAGCGGTCGAACTCCGTTTCCTGGCCGTTGTTGCGGTGGACGAGGAGGAAGCTATGGGAAAGCGGTACATTAGCATGGCCCGATCTGTAACCTGGTGTATTAGTTGCTAAACATACACTTGCAGGACTTAGGCCTGTCTGTGGGCCGCCAGTTATTTTACTGTCAGTTAGCGGAGCATACGCTGGCCCGTCACGTGAGGGCTTCATCAGATTCTGAGTATGCGTCAGTTAGATCTGATGGAGTTTGGGGTAATGGTGTATGGACTCACCTCTTTGCTTGGAGGAGGAACATCCGCATCGACTCTCCGCCGCTGGGTCTTCGGACCGCTTGGTGCATTCGGCGGCGCACCTTGACTACCCTTGCTCGTTCGAGGGGCCTTGGAAGCATCAGAAGAGGGCGAGTCGGTACGTTTGCGCTTGCTAGGGGCGTCGGAGCCCTGGGTTTTCGGCTTGTCCATGGACACAGAAATAACAGGCACCTTTGGGTCATGACCACCGAGTTGTCTAAGCCTTTGCTTTTCCGCGCGCTGCTTCTGATTCCTGGAATGGTGGAGCTCCTCCCGCGAAATCTTCATTCTCTCTTGCTTCGACAACACTTTGGTAGAGCGACAAGTCTGTGAGGTATGGCCAAACTGTCCACATACTGTACAACGCTCTGCGGTACAGTTGAATTTTGTATGACCAACTTCTCCACATCTGAAGCAGTTACCACGAGCTATTTCTTTCGAATCCTCGTTGTCACAGTTAGGAGTCATATGGGCAAAGCTACCGCAAATGCCACAGTTGCGTGTCTCGTCCAAGCCATTACCGCCACCAGACGGTCCTTCAGGTTTTGTAAGTGGCGGCGTGTCCTTCCCTGACGCACCTGCAGAGACAGGCGACTCCGACGGAAGATTCTCAAGAGACACCGAAGGCGGTCGAGAAACAGACGAAGCAGAAGGAGGCCTTGACGGTGCTGGGGAATCTGACGCATCGGCTTCAGCCATCTCAACGTTTTTGTAACCGGTGAACTGAGGCTTCTCAAGGAGTTTCAGGATGTCACCATCGGTATAGACATTCCTCTGACGAGCATCCGTGACTAGACTGCGCCAGAATTCGCCCTGAACCAGCGACTGCGAGTTACCAAGAACCCAGAGGGAAGATTTTGCGCGGGTTAGACCGACGTTCATACGACGGATATCGGACAAGAAACCGATTCCTTTGTTCGAGGCCCGGACGCAAGAAAAGATGATGACTTCGGCTTCTCTACCCTGGAAGGCATCCGTAGTGTTGAAGTCGATCATGTTGAAGATAGCATTCCCGTACTTGCTAGCGAATTGGGTTTTCAGCTCCCTCAGCTGTCCTTTATACGGCGTGATGATACCAATTTTGCCGCTAAAGTCATATTCCTTAAAATCCACTAGTAGGCGCTCGTAGAGCTGCATCGCAACTTTCAATTCTGCAAAGTTCACCAATGAGTGACCTTTCGGCGCGCTCTGATGAAGACCCTGCACGTCGAAGAATCGATACGGGCTGAGGAGCTCGCTTTGATGCCATGGGCGAGTACGCAGCCGAGCCATATCAGGACCATCTTGTAGCCTGCCGTCATAAAATGCTGTACGCGGGAACATACTGATCGCTGGATGCATACGATATTGAATATCCAGCAAATGGACGTCGTTGGGGTGGTTCGCTTGCATGCGGACGAACAAACTCTGCTCATACTGGTACTTCGATGCAACCTTGGATAGAACCGTAGGTGGCAATTGTTTGGGGTCTCCGACGAGAATACATTTGGAGCATCCGTACTTCAGAGGGATGAGAGCGCTAAGTTCAATCGACTGGGCTGCCTCATCAATCACAACAGTCTCGAATTCAATGCTCAAGTTTTGGAACATCTCATGCCCGCTACCACTGAGCGTGGCGCAAATGACATGAGCTCCATCAATGATTTCCTGCTGAATCCGTCGGCGATTGAGGTCGGCGTCGCGGGCTGCAGAATGGTTTTTGTCTCTGGCGTTATCAATCTGGTGACTTAATTGCGTCTTTTTCTTCTTGAGCAGATCAAATTCTCGCTGTAACTCTTCGGGGACAGGAAGCCCTTGGGCCCTGCACTGGTCCATTTTCGAGCGCACTTCCTTAAACGCAGTATCTGCAGCCTTGTGCTCCACGTATATTCTCTGTAGGTCCGTTTCGCCAGATTTTTCCCCGGACGTTTGCTTTAATCTAGCATTCACCAGTTCGTCGAGAGTAACGTCCAGGACATTAGTATTGATTGCGTCGCTACGTCCCAGGCGAATGACTGATAGTTTTTCGTGACGACCATGAATCGTCTTGACGCCCTCTTTGAATCGCATGACCAATTCATCCACGGCGGCATTGCTGGGCGCGCACACAAGGAGCTTCTTCGAGGTTGTTGTCCGTGCTCCAGGCCGTGCATTGATTGCCGCTGTTGGGCGTGCTATCGCAATTCCTTGATCCTTTAAGGCATTAGTCAAAAGAGCTCCCACAAGAGCAACAATGGTTTTTGTCTTTCCTGATCCCGGCGGGCCCTGAATCAGGGTAAAAGCATCATTGTCCATAGCAGATTTGATAGCCTTTGCCTGGGCAGGGTTGACATTGTAGTTATCCGCCAGAGGCTTGAGGCTCGCATCCGAGTAGTTAAGAATAGGCGAAGGCTTGGCTCGGACGATCTCCTCGCAGAGGTCGTAATATTGAAGGGCCATAAGAGCACCGAACTCACGCTCAAGCGGCGTGAGCGAAGTTATTTTTGCTCCATAGATTGTTGCACCAGGGCCCAGGGAATTGATGAAAGGACTACCAGGATTAACCCTGTAGGAAACTTCAACCACGCCCTTTTTCTTACTGATATTAGCAACCCTAGCTAAGCAGTGAGGCGCCGATGGGTTCGTTGCAGGGTTGCTTGCTTTAGAAAGCAAAACCAAATCCGCTTCGAAGACACCAGTATCTTTGACGTCCATTCCTACCATATTCGTATTCACTTCCACGAACGCGTCCACAGACAACCGGGTTGCGACTTTGATCTCGAAAGTTTTGAAACCCCCTTCTTCTTTCGAAGCCTGGAAGCCCTGCCAAGCTTCAAGTATTAAGAGGGGCTCAAATGTCCTCTGATACTCGATGGGATCTCGAAAGGAGTTAGAGACAAGACTGTAATCGGTGCGTCCTGAACTCGGAGGGAGATCGCCGGTCGCAAAGAAGTCCCAAGAAAGGAGAGTACGGTGTAAGGAGGAGAGATCCGGAGCTAGTCGAGCACGCATATCCTTTGCAGAACGTACTTGCTTGATCTTTTTAACGGGGCCTTGGATCTTCAATGATTTCTTCTTGCTTTCTTCGTAGGCCTTCACGGCGTCCGGCTTCGAGCTTGCTTTAGGCCCAAAGAGTTCCCTATCTAGTTCGTCCTCGGTCTCTGATTCGGTCTCAGAGCCAGATGATACCATCATGCTATCAGCAGGAGCAGAGTGATCCTTGCCTCTTACCCCAAGTCCAGTAATTGCAGAGCCTTGCATGGCCGTTTGCTCGGCGACGCCTGTTGGAGCGCTCCTCTTCAGACGTGCCAATTCAGCCAAGTCACGCTTCTTCTTGGCTTCTCTTTCCTTCTCGCGCTTTTCTCGGAATGACTGAATAGCTAAACTCGATTTCATCGGCGCCGGAGTTGCAACCGGCTTGGGCGTAACAGAAAGTGGCATGGCAGGCTTTTCCGCCCGTCGTTTCGCCTCGGCTGTTGCAAATCTCTCCTTGCTCAATTCGACAGATCGGGAAAGTTGCAACAGGACATCGTCTGAGACATCGCTTTCGTTAAACTCGTCAGTCGCTCTTGAAGGGCTTGGCGAAGCTGAAGATTCGGCTGGCTTAGCAAATGCCGTGATCATGCTTTGCTTTTTGAGGCTGGCAGTTGACGCAGTCACCACAGGCTTCTTATAGTACGCCTCCAGTGCTCTCACAAGTTCGGCCTTCTCCCGAGGGGTAATGATCGTTTTAACGGTATTGTTGATTGCGACTCCCTCGATGAAGCTCAAAGCATCTTCTTTCAGAGTGGTAACATTGAGTTCGCCCAGGCGACGAAGAATCTTGGACACAAGGCCAACCAATGTTGTTGCAAGATACTCATCTTTGAGTCGAAGCCACTTGGCCATCCCGCTCATCGTCGCTGTCGGGGGCTTAAGGAAGTTTTCTCGAGCAGTGACCTCCTGAGTAGGATCTGCGTCAATAACTGCGCTCAAGAAGACGCCATACTGACTGAACAAGAGATCAGCAAACTGGATACTGTCACGGCAAAACTCCAGCATCACTGCTTTGTCATTACCCCGTCGGTGCCACTCTTCCGTTTCGTAGAATATGGTCGTCAAAGCTTGCCAAAGATATTCCCAGAGCTTTTGAAGAGATAATGTTTCTTTGCGATCCACAAGCTTCCGAGTTCTGAGGATACCGGTCTGAGTATCACAGAGGATATCCACAATATCAGTACCGGTGTGTATCATTCTCGGTGCCGAGGCAAACGTCTTCATATTAGAAATCCGTCGGAAGGACCAGCTGAGCCCGTACAACGTGGTAGTGAAGAAAGACTGCAGCAAGTGGGAGATCGCGTCTCTCCGAGCAGACTGGCCGCTAACATTCTTGATGAGGTCTACAGCAGCTTGATAGGTATTGTGGTCCGCCGCGAAGAGAGTAGACACAAGAGCACTGCCGGTATCCTGGCTCTTAAAAAGTTCATCAAGATGTTCTGGTTTGAAATCGGCCAACCTTTCAATGATCTGGCACGAGATGTGAGTAAGATGACCGTATATAGTGTTAAAATGTGTTTTTTCCGGCTTTGTCCCCTCTTTTAAGGAGAATTTCTCTAGACCGACCAGCGGTAAAATTCCTAGAAGGGCGGATGTCGAAAGAGCTAAATCATCCTCATGAAGGTGTATGATAACGGCATCCCAGATAGAAGACGAATATGTGCTCACACCATGCTGGAGGGAACCATGCTTGAGGATAACTTCATAATCACTCTTCAGAGACTGACACTCAAGAGCTAATGTGTTGCGAATGACATCCATGCAGAGTGATTTTATTGCACGCTGTCGCCCCTGCTCGACATTGAACTGCGGAGGCTTCAGGATTGTGTTAATGTATTCGCTCACAACCCCTAAGGTCTCAGAGAGAACGACACGTGCTACTGATTCTCTTGACGATTCATGGTCGGTAAAACTGCGAAGCGTATGGAGCAGGCTAACCAAACCGACCTCAAAGCAGTGATACCTCGCTAAGTTTGGAAAACGTGTATCCTGCAGTCGATCAATGAGTTGATAGACAAGCGACCTGCATGCTGTAGGTTGATGGGGTCCTTTCAACGACGACATAAACGGGTTGACCCATGAGAGCATATCCTTCATAGCCAATTTCTCATATGCCTGACCTTCGGTAGCTTCCATGAGGAAGGACTCGAGTTGGGGGTTATAGAAAACAACCTCAACGATCGCCTGTGGCGATATTGTTTGCATCGCATCCCAGAAATCTCCAGGAGTCTTCTCTAGAAAGATCTGAATGGTGTTGAGAGTCCACCGCAGACTAACTGTTTGAAACGCAAGATGTTCAACGGACAGGCGACAGGGGTCGATTTCCAAAGCACGTAAGTTGTGTGTTATCTGTTCCTTGTCCAGTCTCTTGGCAATGAACTGCATGCCACGCCAAAGTCGCTGAACTGCAGCTATCTGTACCGGCTGTTGAGATGTTGCCCTTAGTGCATCAAGGAGTCCCTCTTTGATTGCCCAGTCGAACTCCGCCGCAGTAGGAGCTCGCTGGTACCGCATCCAAGAATGAACGGCCCAGTGACTGCGACTATGATTTGTACTAAAGAGAAACCGAGTGACAGCCGGTATGTAATCTGAAACCTTGAGAGTACGTTTTGTCTGAATCAACCTGAAAGGCTCGTCGAAGTGTTCCGTCAACAAATTATCATTGCGCAGCATAGCGTCGCAACTCAGAGTCTCAAAAATAGACAGTAGTGACGCTCGGTCAAGCACATGCAGCCCAATCTGATCCGCTGGTAATGCTCTTAATGTAGTCGTCGCAGTCGCCAGGTTCCTCGTTATTCGTTTAATATCACACTCGTCTAGCATGCGAGAGAACTTTTCGATATCTTCATCGTCGTAGTTCTCCTTGAGTTGTTCCATAAGCCAGATTTTCCCCATATAATATTGTTTGATGCAGAGGTCACACTTCTCCAGCGTGTCGTCTATCTTCTGCCAAATCCACTTTTGTAGCTCCTCGACTTCCTCATTATAAGCTAGGATCCGCATGCAGGATAAGAATTCTTCTCGGCGTTCTTTCGCCTCTGCCACAATCTCAGCGACTTTTCGGCCGGACTCGTGCAATTCGTTCTCATCATCATATCGCGCATGGTCATCGTCATTCTGCCGGGGGCATAGGATGTGGACCTCATCCGGTAACGCGCGAAGCTTCCTAGCAGCAAAAGATCATTTAGCATCAAGGCCGGAACGGAAAGTAACGAAGCCAAAAGGCGGGTACTCGGCCCTTACGCGACAATTTTCATGAACTCCATGACTATCCACTAATAAACCTGAAGTAATATGTTCCATAAGCGGGCAAAAAGGGTTCACAGCACATTCCTCTTTGTGGAAGTGAGATACGAGGCGCGAAAATCAATTATAGTAACAACCCAAGAACATGGTTGTTTTTACTGTTGAAAGCAGCTTAGATGACCATCGTAGCTTATGGAAACTGAGCTTTTCGAGGTTGTTGCGATAAGACGCGCGCCCTCTGTAGGTTGGGAGTACGCCGCGGCGTGATGAAACCGATCCAGAGGCGAAGCGAGAATCCCTAGCGGATCATGAGACCCGGAGTGGTATACCTCTGAAGTGAGATGAGAGATCTCGAGAATCAAGTTCCGGTAGTTGACTGAAGAAAATAATTATTGGCAAACCAGCCAATTTACTGCCGGACCTTGATGGGGCGGTCAGACACGCTAGAAGGCACTTTACGCGCAGACGCGGCTTAAAACAGGAAACTATTAAAATCGCCGTCACAAAAAGGCTAAGCAGGGATTTAAAAGGCACAAGGTTTATAAAATGGTCGCCAACAGTTACAAGTGGCTTGTAGAATTGGCAGAGTACATTAACGTCAATAAACGTCTTTCTCACATGTGGCCTCTCTTGTCCAAGCCTGACTCCGACGTAACCAGACTCGCTATCGATCAAAAATTATGTATAAGAAAGAAAGATTATGAAGCGTAGCTGCAACAGGAGCTGAAGGCAGGGATGCGTTCGCAAAAGTGCTTTTTGTACAGTGGAAGAAGGTAGAGGAAAAGTTAAGGAATGCTGTATGCCGCAACATAGGCAAAGGGCAGGGACAAGGATGAATGTTGGAAAACGCGGGATGGAAATAATAGGCATAAGAAAAAAGTAAAGTTGCACCCAACCGCCCATATGTGTATACCGAACGCCTTCTATCGGGGAATCGACAAATGGTGCGACAAGCAAAGAAGCAGAAGACTACTCGTCAAACGAAGATAAGAAACAGATCAGAACGCAGTGGCAAAAAAAAGCCGACATGGAGCCGTCAAACATGATGTGAGTAAATGGAGGAGTTAAGATTGGGTTGGGGCGCAAAATGATGGAGGATCAGTTCGATTTGAGCGGGCTATGAGGACTTTGCGGCCGGTGAGCACCTGTAGTCAGGGACGATTCCACGCGCGTTAACGTGTTGGCGGAGGCGAAGCCATCGACTGCTTCGAAGCTCTGTCGGGCTCTATCGAATGAATGTCGTGTCCGATCAGCTGAGGATCGTACGTAGTCGACTGCCTGCGGTTGTGGATGCCGGGTGGTGTCAATACTAGAAGCATACGTGGTTCCGTTACTACCATTCTGGCCGCGCGGATTATGCGTACGAACCGTCGGGGCAACGGATTCCGCATAAATCTGCTGATCATCTGAAAAGGGATTATGCCTCGTACCAGAATCGACCGGCTTCCCCAAGTCAGAGGACGCCGCAGAATCATTTGCAGAGCCAGCTGCCTTCGGTACAAACGTCTCATACTGATCGAGGTATTTGAATTCGCCTTGAGTTATTTGCTCACGGATGATGTCGACGTCCAAGGGGAAGAACACCTTTTGGACGGACTTGACCACGAACCGAGGGAGAAGGCATATCGTGACCGTCAAGAGGAGGACCACCCAGAAAGAAAGTGTGCCATATGTCTGAGCGGCAGATTTGTAGAACTGCGCTGACGCTTGGACAGACGAGTAGACTCCAGTCCAAAAGAAGATAAGCAAACAACTGATTGCGTTGATAAGCACCGTCAGCCAATCCCACCTATAGCTGTTCATAAGGATGTAGGTGTTGCTGGCAATGACGGCACAAGAAGCAACAAGGATGCCCATCCGGTTGCGATCACTGACATCTTTCCCATTCTCAGTGACGAAATTCGCAGGCTCATACAGAAGGTATGGCATATAGAAGCATATCACGGATTGATAAAAGCCGTCAGCCATGTGCAGCCTGCATCAATTAGCTCAGTAATCCAAACGAACAAGTAGGGGCAAAAACACACCAGAACTTCGTCTGAGACCACTCCAGTCTTTCGATGCCCCTCATATACAGCTGAGGAACGGCGAGCGACACTTTGTCATCGACATCCTGATCGAAAATACCCATTAAGATGACGGGTAATGAAGTAAACGCAAGATTGACCAAAATGATATAAGTGTAGTCGAACAGGTATGAGCCATCAAAGTCGTTGTAGATCGAATACCAGAAGAGCGCGAAGGTCCAAACCAAGTTCTTCGAAAATCGTCAGCTTAATACTTCGAGAAGTATGCCAGGGAACGTACCTTGTAAAAGAAGTTGGCAGTCGTTTCTCCCAGGCGTCGGTAGGAATACCGTCCATGAACAAGAATAAGACGCTGGAGGAATCGAAATTGCCCTATGGCGTAATCTGCCGACATAGCGGCTTGTCTGCCCTCTTCGCCAATAATACCAACTCCGACATCAGCGGCCTGAATCATGGCAACATCATTAGCTCCATCACCAATGGAAAGTGCCATGATGTTGAGCCCGTCCTTCACAAGTTTCACGACAGCTGCCTTCTGAGCAGGACTAACTCGACAGCACAATACAGATTTGCATTGCTTGCAAAGAAGGAGGAATCGTTGCTTCATCTCGTCTGAGAGCATTAGCTTAAGGGTTTCTCCATCAATAACGACAGCATGGGTTGGTTCAGGTGGCTTGTGATTTCGTCGTGCCTCAATAAGCTCTTCATCAGACCCCGTCAGCTGGAATTTGCGGAGATGTTCGTCTAATTCCCGGGATGCCTGATGCCGTTGGTCTCCGGGAATGTTGAAGACAATCAGCTCCATCTCATTGGTCAAGAGGTTGCAAGAGAATCCAATGTTGATGGCAGTCTCGACCTTATCGCCAGTGAGAACCCATAATTTAATTCCTGCTCTGGCCAGCAGCGATATAGTATCGGGTACACCATCCTGCAGCTTATCCTCAATAGCAGTGCCTCCAATAAGCATGAGATCCTGTTCAATAGCGCTTGCAACGTTTTCAAGTTTCTCTTCACGGTCTGTGAGCGCAGCTGCAGCTATGTCGTGTTCCTTGCTCCATGCCCGATATTCCTCTTCGGAGAGTTTGCGGTCTGCAACACAAAGCGTTCGTAAGCCCTCACGCGCAAAAGTCTCCAAATGCTGCGCTGTTTTTTTCCGAAGTTCCTGTTGCTTCCCTGGCGCAAGACGCGAATAAATGATACTATCTGCACCTTTGCAGAATAGTCTTATGCTGCGATCAGGCATGCGGACAATCGCACTCATTCGCTTTCTGGTTGAATTGAACTCTAGAGTGTTCAGAACAGTGTACGTTCGCTCCTCGCCCATGACATTCACAATGAGGTCATCATTGGACCGTCCAAGCAACGTGAAGCCACAGTCACGCGCTGTGCCAACAAGAGCAGCCTCATCCGGTGACTGCGCTCGAAATTCAATTTGCGGAGGATCTCCCGGAGTATGCTCGGTTATGACCGAATGACACACCGCAAGTGCAAGCATGAAATGTTCTGTAGCCTGTTTTTGAGCTTCGCCGGACTGGCCACCCATATCTGCAACGTAATCAGGTGATATGAAAGTAAGGTTTTCATCACGAAGATATGGGTTATCGTGCATTTGTCGGAGCATCTTTATCATCCTAGTTGTATCCACCGCTATCTTTTCTCGAGCTCGTGCAGCTTCAGCATCGGCGTCGCCTCCTTCTCGCCTAACGAGACCGACCTGAGCTTCGGTAAATGCTTCACCGTATGAGACTCCATTTACTGTGCATTTCTTGAAGTCCATGACATTTTGAGTCAACGTGCCAGTCTTGTCGGAAAATATGTACTCGATCTGCCCCACATCATCGGATATGTTCCAGGACTTCGGTATGCAAGAAATACCAAGCTTGTCGTAGTACATGAAAACGTCACTGTGGATGAAAATAGCCTGGGCTGTGCGAACGATTTCGAGCGAGATGTAGAGCGAGATCGGTACCAAGTTTTGGAACAAGATCAGAGCAACCCAGAAAGTGATAATACCGGTCACTGCAGGGGTGCTGCCATATGGGGTTTCGAAATAGTTAAGAGACCCTTTATCTGAAGCCCATGCCACACCATTGACGATGCCGGAAATAAGGCACATGAAGAATAAGAGAATGAAGTTGTAGATAACGTTCCAGTTGAGATCCTTGGCGAGCTGAGGACGTTTGCTAGGCGTTTCACCTGAGTTGAGCATGATCTTTGTCTCAACGCCGGTAAAGATAACAACACCCAGAACCCACTCTGTATTACGGAGAGAGCAGCCACGTAGGAGCAGATTGTTGATCGTGATCGGCTCCACCATCTCCTTTCGAGGTGCTTCGGGATAATCAGGGTCGCGTTGATCCCAGCGCACGGCACCGTTGTATGCGTACAGATTGGGATGAGGAGCTTCGCTCTCAATGATGAACTCTGACCGCTCGCAGTCGCGCGCATGGCGGACTTTTCGACCGCAATGGAGTGCTTGTCGGACTTTGAGATTCGTTTCGCCATCAAGACTCTTGGTTTCCACGTAGCACGCACCATCCGGGTCGGACGTTGACAGCACCACAATGTCCGCAGGGATGGGGTCGCCATTGTACAATCGGACAAAGTCACCAACCTGAAGGCTTTTCCAGTAATCACGTTTGAACCGCGCAGTCCCAACTATTTGCTTGGACATATCGACCACGCTGCCAGCTTTCCTCTGAGCCCCTACCGAGATATCTGACGGGGCCACGCTAGCACGACGAGCCGCTTTATCAGGGTGTAAATGCTGGTTTGTTTCTGAGCTTGATAATGGCCAATCTGAACGAGCATCAGGCATCGGGGAAGAAACAGGAGTCATTTGTATAGCTTCCTCCTCTCCACGATCGCCATGTTCCGAGTCCATAGATGCTCTGGGAGAGACGGTGGTTAAGAATGAAGCACGCCGTTCCGCAAATGCGGATTCGTTGTGATTCTTGTTCTTCGAGAACCAGACCCTGAGCTTCCGGTATGTCCAAATGGTTCCCCGAGTGCAAGATTTCTTGAAGCGTCGCCACAAAGAAACGCTGTCTTCGGTGGAGTTCACGTTGTGCCAATCAACTAACCGATATACAGGTGAGTTGTTTAATTCCGTGTCGAGCACCGTCCGACGCCAGTCTTCAATGGCATCTTTTATGGCCGTAACGACAATGATGACAATTAGAGGCACCGTGTTGAGGGCAGGATTGTCGACACCGAATATAGAGAAGAACTAGCGGTCCATCAGTATTGGCTTAACTCGCAGCTAAAGCTATTAAGAGGAGAGAGCGGGGCGGCTTACACCCAAGATAATGATGAAAAGGAAATAAACGTTGGCGATGTTTTGAAACTGAAACCACAAGTTCTTGGGCACGAAGGTGATAGGCGTATACTTTGCAGTGCGGACCTTATTTCGGGGATAGTTCGCCAGAGGATGGCCATCCTCGTCCCTTTCGGACTCAGGGAGCGGGATGTTGACATAGACCTTTCTGTTTCCTTCGCTTGGGCTTACTGGTGATGATGGGCCCGCCGCCGAATGGGCCGAAGTAGACTTTCGCTTCTCATCTCTGTTCTCCATGCGCTTGTGGAAGCGGTCCATAATAGAAACGCGTTTCCGCATACCTCCGGCAGTGGAGGCTCGATGAGTCGCCCATCGTTGGCGGTTGGTCGGCGTTGAGATGTTGCTGTCCGTCTGTTGGATTGGAGGTGGCGGAGGTTCGAGCCTATTCGGGTGGAGGCTATCTGAAGCCATCGTGGGTTAAGACTTGTTCGTAGAGACGTCAAGGCGCGAAATCAAGAGATGCAAGATATTAAGGAGCCTCCGCTCCGACGAGCCGAACCCGGCAACGCAGCCAGTATGCCGGCGTACTCGTTATCAGTATGGCGCGACAAACGGTAAGGCGGGAGAGTATAAATTGTAATCCGCAGAGGCGCGGCCAACGAATGTCAAGATCGGATAGAGGTCGAGACGAGCCGGAGACGTTCGGTAGACACAACACAGGGGAAAGGCGGCTGGAATGAGAAAGTGAGGAACGAATGAGATAAATCAAACACCATGAGCCATGAATATGCTAAATGAAAGATATATTAAGGCAGGGGTATCGAGAGGAATAACCCTCATGCAGTTGGGAGAGCTGGAGGGGAAAGTGAAAGATTGAGGAGAGCAATTAGTAGAGGACAGTGAGCATTTCTGAAGCGCAGGCGCAGGCTGACATGCACTCTTCGAAGGCGCGGGAACGTGTACATTATTACTGAATTACCAGACAATACCCAGTCTGGGCGGCACAATTCTTTGGTCAGCACCGTTGTATTACTGTCACTTTCTTGCATAAAGATTATCATCCCCATCCTCCGCAATTTATATAATTTAATTAATCGCGAGAAGTTTTGATCTCAGTTTTTGCACTACACTTCTCAGTGTGACTGTAGAGTTTGAAACTGAAGACCGGCAATGGTCTACGGAGGACACTCTAGTAATCTGGCTGAACCCGGTCGCTGACACTAATCAGACATTGGGCTATACAAAGTTCGAGTCTCACCTTGGAGCTGCATGAGGGTTCATCATCCATCATCCACCACCATCCATCCTCTTCCGGTAATTTTTGTGTATCATTCATACCATTAATACATACCACAGGCTGGATCTTCCACGAGGCCCAGCCTCATCCGAGCCGGCAGTGGTAATGACAAGATATGTAAGGCTACGCGAAAACTTGAAAAAGGTGGCAATCGCCCGGCGGGCATTATTGTTCGCATCGGAACCGAAAGCTCGGTACAAATTGGTACAAACGGAGGCGACTGCCATGGACGTAGATGAAGGAATTATTCAGCAACGGTTCATGATCCGAGCTACCCAGGTGAGGTACTCCGTACGCTATTCCGGAATTCGGCCTCTTAATACTCGGTCGAACCAAAGATCTGAACCACTTGCTCCATAGAGTATCGCCATCGACCGCATTTCGTGTTTTGTCGAGCTCAAAACATTGACACTAGGACCAGCCATAACCTACCGATCCCACTTTGGGAACCGTTGTCTATCGCTATTTACGCGTGGTGAATAAAATACGAGGTTGCCGGCAATCGAACCCATCCTGGGAGTCTTCAGGCTGAAACTGACTAGACTTGTCCATAGTAAGATAAGCCATCGTGTATGGTCCGCTGAGACATTCGATTATTTGCAGCGGACAACTATTCGATCGCACAGTCAGTCGGGCAGGTTGTAGCCTTCGAGTATATCTTTCTGAAGCGCATCCCCCTAATACCTCAAGTTTCAACGTTCGGCGAGAGGAGGATTCTGGGGAATTATACGAGCTTTGAACGAACAAAAAGGCGCTCGAAAGGGGTCCCAGCCGGAACCCAGCTCTTGCTTGACAGCCCATTCCGGCGCCTTGCCTTCTACGGTTTAGTGGTTCTGGATCCATCGCTTCTAGAGGTTCTACGTAGTACCACTACTAGTAGTCCGTCATGCCTCATTATATAATATCGTACTTGTCTCGCGGGACTTCCCCCGTTACCGAGATTTGGGGTCTGAAGTACATCCTGCTTTTCTCCATATTCACTTCTAGAGTCACGGACTTATTTTGGTCTATCCATTCTATGATTCAAAGTGTCCAAAGTCTTTTGTATTAATTTATTTCGAGCGTGGATCCGCCTGACTGTACGTGCACAGACCAGGTTTCCCAATTACGTATAGCGTGGCTCCATTTAACGCGTACTCCTAGCACATCATGATTTTACCCTGGCTCACGAAGGCCGGTGTCGAATCGAAGACTTGTCTTTCTGAAACCAACTGCGCCGTCAGCACAACACTGCCTCGTCTCGTAAGCGAAACGGCCTCCTCGACAGCCTACCGGGGTGTCTTGTGGCCACAGCATGTTTTCAAAGGAGCTTCAGATATTCGTTCGTAATTAGGACAGCGCTATTAATCACTTTGTCTGTTAACCATTCAAGAGACCCAGAGAGACGGGGCAAGAACTAACCTCAGAGTATGGTGGAGATAAGAACTCTTAAAGGATCGACGTAAAAGAGGGGCCGACGCCAAGTTCCCGCGAGGCTGTTCCCAATCAGGGGGAGTCGAGATGGTTCCCGCGATCTTAGGCAATTGCCCTGCTACGTCTGCATCTACGGATAGACAAATTCATATTGTCTGGCAGCTTACAAGTGCCAGAACAATCACAGTTGGCTGAAAGTTAAAATACATGGATCTGGTAAGCGCCCATCTGCTCCTTTCCTGACGGCGCAACATACAGACGCAAGCGATCCCGCCGCCAACAAGAAGTATATATTTAGCCATTGTAAGACGACAAAGAAAGGGCAACCCGCTCCCTCGCGCATACCTCACGGATTGCTGCATTGCGCATCTGATGCAGAGTGGCCCATCAGAAGTACAGTATATTACAGAGACTTTTAAGGTTTCAGATTGATGTCTGCAAATGGAGCCCATCATTATCTATTTACTGTACAGTATGCTTCGCTCACGCATTTAGTTGAAAAGCGAGTCAGTGACGAATAAAGCCTATATCCAATTTTCATTAAGCTATGGATCTTTCACCAATGTCTTATATACATAGTCAAAATGCAATTTGGAGAGATTTGATTTGATTTGATTTGATTTTATTATTTAACGTCACTCGGCGGATCACGGGGCCCACGTGATCTGCGGCCTCCCAGGGGGCATCTGGA